>NW_016108052.1:54264-56363 GCF_001604975.1 Cebus imitator
GCCCACCTCGTGGGCTCCAGCTATTCTCCTGCCTCAGCCTCCCTGGTAGCTGGGACTACAGGAGTGCACCAGCAGGCCTGGCTACATTTTTTTGCTTTTTTTTAAGTAGAGATGGAGTTTCACCATGTTAGCCATGTTGGTCTCCATCTCTTGACCTTAGGTGATCCGCCCGCCTTGGCCTACCAAAGTGCTGGTATTATAGGTGTGAGCCATCATGCCCAGCCATATATAACTTTCATCAAATAAAATTACACAGGTGGAAAAATTTGGAGTGTGCTTGCATGTGTGTGTGTGTGTGTGTGTGTGTGTGTGTGTGTGTGTGTGTGTGTTTTGAGACAGGATCTCACTCTGTCACTCAGGCTTGGGTCAGTGTTGCAATCATGGCTCAAGTGACCCTGCCGGTCAGCCCCCCTAGTAGCTGGAATCACAGGTGCACACCACCAGACCTTTCTTGTGTCTGTTTTAGATGGGGTTTCACCATGTTGTCCAGGCTGGTCTCAAACTCCTGACTTCATGTGATCTGTCCACCTAGGCCTCCCACAGTGCTGGGATTACAAGTATGAGCCGCCACACCTGGCCTGAAATAGTTTTTAAAAACTAGGCTAGGCAAGTGGCTCACACCTGTAATCCCACCACCTTGTGAGGCTGAGGTGGGAGGATCACCTGAGGTCAGGAGTTCAAGACCGGCCTGGCCAACATGGTGAAACCACATCTCTACTAAAAACACAAAAAAAATTAGTGAGGTGTGGCGGTTCCTGCCTACAGTGCCAGCTACTTGGGAGGCTGAGGCAGGAGAATTGCTTGAACCCAAGATGTGGAGGTTGCAGTGAGCCGAGATTGAGCAACTATGCTCCAGCCTGGGTGACAGAGCAAGACTTCCTCTCAAAAAATAAATGAATAATAAATAAATAAATAAAAAGTAGTGCAACTAATGATCATAACGATCATTTTTTCCATTCTATTAACATTCCAAGTACTGTGCTAAGTTCTTTACATAAAGTTTCACATTTTTATCTTCCCCATGACCCTATAAGCTGGGTATTACTACGTCCATTTATAGATGAGGAATATTAGGGGCCCAGAGACATTAAGTGAACCACCCGAGGTCACACAGTAAGGAAGGGGCAGATCTCAGAGTTGCCTGGCTGCAAAGCTGGCGTCCCTTCCCTGCTGTGCCTTAACTGCCGTCTTAGAGCTGGGTTTGAGGGTGCCTCCTTGGTCCAGAGTCATTTTGACATTTTCTTCTACAAAGCAGGTTCCTGGTAAACGGAACTGTTTATTTTCCACCTATTTATTTATTTTTTTCTTTGAGATGGAATCTTGCCCTGTCACCCAAGCCGGAGTGCAATGGTGTGGTCTCCGCTCACTGCAACCTTTGCCTCCTGGGTTCCAGCGATTCTGTTGTTTCAGCCTACCGAGTAACTGGAATTACAGGCACGTGCCACCACACCCAGCTCATTTTTTGGATGTTTAGTAGAGACAGGGTTTCATCATGTTGGCCAGGCTGGTCTCGAACTCCAGACCTTGTGATCTGCCCACCTCAGCCTCCCAAAGTGCTGGGATTACAAGTGCGAGCCACTGTGCTTGGCTACACCGATGCCCTTATCCTTTGTCCATCTGTTTCTAATGGCAACAGAAACCTTCACCATCCAAAAACAATCACTGGAAGTCCACCTTGTGCAGAGATAGGACAAGCTTCCATGCAGGTAGGGGCGCTGCTGCACCCCAACACCCATGCATCCTCCTCCCTATCTGCCTTCAGGTTGCAGCCAGAGGAGTTTAGAGCCTCTACAGAGAGCACAACTTCTCCAACTGGAACAGACTCCCCTTAAAGGAATGTATTTAGGAAGATCATTTCAAGGATACCATGTACATGCATTTCTCCAAAATAAGCTTAGATGGACTTACATAATCAGAAAGCTGTGTGTATGGGTTTTGCATTTTCTTGGTCCACACAAACCCCTTGAGAGGTCCCTGTGGGCAGTGAGCCTATATGTAGACATCCCCTCCCCTCCTTGATGTCCCAGACATCGCAGTCCCTCTCAGGGGCTCCCACCCTCTGGGGAGCAGTCCCTCTGACCTGCTCCCCACCCTCTGGA
>NW_016108052.1:57248-60853 GCF_001604975.1 Cebus imitator
ATAAATGCAGACACAGCCTTAAGAAAGACGATGGGTATTTCATAAGTGCTGTACTACATAGGTGTTTAACTGTTACACATCTGGAAGAATAAGGAAGACACACAGCACTGGTGACCTCCAGAGAGGGGACATGGAAGGTGACAGGTCAAGGAAGGACAAAGCTCCACGTTTCCACATGGGCATGATGCTTTACAGCTCAGGGGAAAAAATCTGTTATCTCTTGTGACATGGGATGGGAAGAGTGGGAGCTGACTTCTATTTTATTGTTCGGGGAACTGATATTTAGAGAGATTCAGTGATTTGCTCAGAGTAACAATACTGATGAGTAATCAAGCTAAGTAAGGCAGGGAATTTAGTTGGTTCCCTGGGGATGAAGATCCCTGAATGCCTGAGACCAGGAGTCCACGCCCCAGACTCCACAGTGAGGACCCTCATCCTTTTCCAAATCCTCTTACATCCAGTGCTGCTGCAGGGAGACACTGAGGCCCTGGAGGAGGTGCCTGGCCCAAGAAAAGGGCCCAAATCCTGACTTAACTCCCAGCTTGACATTTCAACCCCTCACCCAAAATGCAAGACTTTCCCCCAAGGAAGCCCTGCTGAAGGTTGGGGTCCAAATTTGTGTCTGTCTTGCCTTCACTTGACCCTGTAGCTGCCTTGTGGGGAGACTTCCCTGTGGTTGGATGACCTCCCTGAATGACCAGTAGCCTCCTTGACTCCCAGCTGACTCGGAACACAGCACATTCCCAGCCAATTGCCCCCGTGACAGTTGGACTTAGAATCAGATTCATCTTCAACCGACCAAACCAGGCTGCTGGGCAGTTAGGATTCATTAAGTGAAAAAGTGGCCTATGGGGCTGGTGCATGGACAGCTCAGAGAGTGAAGCCGACGAGCTGCCAGGGTCTCAGTGCCTACTGACCGGAACAGCTGCCCGAGCAGCCTGGACTCAGGCCTGGCTGAGAAGGGTCAGAGGCTGGCCCAGCTCTGAGTGGGCAGCTCCCTGCCCCTACCCTTCCTCACCAAGACTCAGGCCCTGCTGTATAAACCACAATGACTCCAAATCTCCTGATGGCTTCAGGTCCACAGCACCTTCAGTGGAGAAGCTGGCAAGGGGTGATGACTGAGGCTCCACCTGCTGTTGGCCAGAGGCTGATTTAGATGTTCCTGGGGATGGGCAGGAGGTTTCCTTGTCCCCAGGTCATTTTTCTGGCATATCCTGTACTTGAATCTTTCATAATCTCTTGTTGTATCCATGAGCCATGAGCATGAGAAAACCACATTCAAAGTAGAGACCGCTGTTGATATGCCCCTGGCAGGAGACCATGGGCCAGTGCTCATGTTTCCCAGGTTACACTTGTGTTCACCAGCTGCCTAGGGGAGACAGAGTCAAAGTTGGGCTTAGGAGGAGGTGTCCTGCAGTGTGGTGGGCACTTACAATACACAACACACTGATTGCATTGGGGATGTTACTCTAACAAGAGGAGGCAATTCAAGAAGGCAGCTGAGCTCAGTGACCAAGAGCAAGGGGCAGATGCCTGATGGCCTGGGCTCAGATGGCAGCTAGGAGCTGTGTAACCCTGGGAAAGAGACTTAACCCCTCTGTGCTCAGTTCCCTGCTGTGTGATGTGGAGATGTATATGGGGCCTGCCTGTTGGCATTATGTTATGAAGCTTACTCTAAGCAGATCCAAACTAAGCCCGAAGAAGAATGACTTCGTAAGTGCTACAAAAGTGTTCAGATATGAATGATGTAAAGTAATGAGGCAGACAGGTCACAGTGGCTTCCTCCAGAGAGGAAGCTTGGACGGCTACAGGTCATGGGGGGGTGGAAGGTCAGTTTCCAGCCTTTATATGGGTAAGATGCCTTAAAAGATGCCATTTCTTGTGACCCTCACATGAGCCCTGTGGGGTGTGCAGAGCCAGGCTGTAATCTGCATTTTACAGTTGAGGGCACTGAAATGTAGAGGGGTCAAGTGACTTTCCCAGAGCCACAAAACCGAGGAGGGATGGGCCTGAGGCAGGAATGTCGTTGGTTTCCTGGAGATGGATCCCTCCAGGGAGGAGGAGGGGTGTTTGCTTCCCTAAGGAGTGATGTGGCATGGAAGGGGACAGGGATTCTTTACACTATAGGGTTGTTGTAACTCTAGCCTCCTGGTGTGACCACAGGATAAGAGCAGGCAGGCATCCTCAGGTGTCCCCAATGCCCAGAGAAAGGGCAGCTTACCCCAGAGTCAGCAACCAATCTGACTACAGCCACAACTGCAGGTGTCTCCCTCCCAGCCTCCCTGGTGTTGTCTTTTTGGGGGATGGGTCTTGCCAGGTGCTAGTAAGAAATTACAGCCTCAACCTCCAGGGAGAAGTTGGAAGCAAGCCCCTATCACCCTCTCAGGGTCTTGTCTCCATTTTGGGTGTGTCTGTGTGAGTAGCACCCCAAGTGTGATCTCTAAATCCTGCTTCCCACTTCAAGGAACCAGTCCACTCGGGTTAATGGCCAGCCTCAGGCATCAGGCAGAGGAAAGATGTGCCCAGGATAGATTGTGAACAGAGAGCAGAAAGTCATCCAGGTGCACTGGGTTCTCTCAGGAGCATCTTTAGGGCCACCAGAAGGGGCATTCTTTGCTTTTGGTATTTGGTGAACTACATGAGATACTCAACACTTTATTTATAAAATCAGCTTTGTGTTAAATTACCTTGTTTAATTCCAGGTTAATGTAAGTGCTCTGAAATGAAAGTGCTGTGAGCATTTTGAGGCTCAGGTATGAGCTGAACATCATAGGATAAGCTATGCTTAGTAGGTTAAGTGTATTAAATGCATTTTCAACTTATGATATTTTCAACTTATACTGGATTTATTGGGACATAACCCAACAATTAACCAAAAAGCATCTAGGCTGTCTTCAGTTCTTAGTGCTAAACTTTAAGAGTCACTGGTAAACTAGATATGGTCCCATAAAATATTTAGACAAGGTCACTGCGTCATGCTGACCATAACAGAAGGAAAGCCTTTAGCTAAGAGAACAAACATATAGTAAAAATAGAACAGAAATCCAAAAGATCAAAACTGGATGGAGCAATGGGCTAGAATGGTACTCAAAAGCCACAGACTTTGGAGTCAGACAGCCAAGGGTTTGTACACCAGCTTTTATCCCTTACTGTTTAGAATCCAGGTAAGTGACTTAACTTCTTTGAACCTTAATTTTGACATCTATAAAATGGGGGTAATACTACATAAAATCACAAGAGGGGAGAAGAGGTAATACTTGTAAAGTTCTTAGGACATAAGCCTCAACAAATGGTAGTGCACATTAAATCTAACAAAATGAAATTTAAGGATATGTGCAAGTAAATCAATTTTAGAAGCACCAGATGAAACTTAAGTGCAGAAGACAGAAATTAGAATCTTAGTTGACTTCAATCTATGAGTCAAAAGCTTGCTAAGACTGGCAAAAATTATTGTGAATTTGGAGCCCATTACAGAAGCACAACGTTCAAAACAAACAGTCCTATCAGACTTCATTTGTGATACTGTCTTTAGTCCCGAGTGCTAAACTTTAAGAGTGTCGCCAGGCGTGGTGGCTCATGCCTGTAATCCCAGCACTTTGGGAGGC
>NW_016108052.1:62773-64169 GCF_001604975.1 Cebus imitator
TTTTGAGACAAGGTCTCATTCTGCCACCCAGGCTGGAGTGCAGTGGCATGATCGTGGCTCACTACAGCCTCCACCTCCTGAGCTCAAGTAATTCTCCCACCTCTGCCTCCAAAGTAGCTGGGACTACAGGCATGTGCCACCACGCCTGGCTAGTTTTTGTATTTTTTGTAGAAATAGGGTTTTGCCGTGTTTCCCAGGCTGGTCTCAAACTCCTGAGCTCAAGTGATCCACCTGCTTCAGCCTCTCAAAGTGCTGGGATTCGGGTGTGAGCCACAGCACCTGGCCTCACTTTTTTTAAATTGTGATACAATATACCTAACAATATTTATCATTTTTACTATTCCTAAATATGAAATTCAGTTGCATTAAATAAATTCACATTGCCGTGTAGCTAGCACCACTATCTATAACCCAAAACTGTTTTATCATACCTAGCAAATAGTCTGTACCCATTAAACAATAGCTTCCCCTTTCCAACTTTCCCCAGCCTCTGGCATTCTACTTTCTGTCCCTATGAATTTACCTCATGCAAGTGGAATCATACAACAGCAAGTAGGTACCTCATGCAAATGGAATCACACAACAGCTGTCCTCCTGTGTCTGGCTTATTTCATGAAGCAGAATGCTTCCAAGGTCCGTCGTGGTAGAGCAAATATCAAGATTGCCTTCCTTTTAAGGCCGAATAATATTCCATTATATGTATATGCACCATTTTGTTCATCTATTCATCTATTGATGGACACTCGAGTTACTTCCACCATTGGCTATTGAGGAGATTGCTGCTGCCCAGGCACAGTGGCTCACGCCTCTAATCCCAGCACTTTGGGAGGTAAAGATGGGCAGATCACCTGAGGTCAGGAGTTTGAGACCAGCCTGGCCAACATGGTAAAACCCCATCTGTAATAAAATTACAAAAATTAGCCTGTTGTGGTAGCGCATGCCTGTAGTCCCAGCTACTTCAGAGGCTGTGACAGGAGAATCGCTTGAACCCGGGAGGCAGAGGTTGCAGTGAGCTGAGATCACGCCATTGCACTCCAGCCTGGGCAACGGAGTGGGACTCTGTCTCAAAAAAATAAATAAATAAAATAAGAGAGAGAGAGACAGAATAGTGCTGCTATGAACATGAGTGTACAAGTATATCTTTGAGGCGCTGTTTCAATTCTTTTAAATACATACCTAGGAGTGAAATCTCCAGGTAATACGGTAGTTCTATGTTTAATCTTTTGAGAAATTGCTAAACTGTTTTCCGCAGCGGCTGCACCATTTTACATTCCTAACAGCAAGGCCAACATTTGCTGTCCGTTTTGTCTGGCTTTGCTTCTAGCCATCCCAGGAGGTAGTGCTGAGCCCTTGCTATTATCACAGCTTCTGATGTGGTCTTTTGCCAATACTTGTA
>NW_016108052.1:66659-101539 GCF_001604975.1 Cebus imitator
GGTTGCAGTGAGCTGAGATCACGCCATTGCACTCCAGCCTGGGCAATGGAGTGGGACTCTGTCTCAAAAAATAATAATAATAATAAGAGAAAGAGAGAGACAGAATAGTGCTGCTACAAACATGAGTGTACAAGTATCTCTTTGAGGCGCTGTTTCAATTCTTTTAAATATATACCTAGGAGTGAAATCTCCAGGTAATACGGTAGTTCTATGTTTAATCTTTTGAGAAATTGCTAAACTGTTTTCCGCAGCGGCTGCACCATTTTACATTCCTAACAGCAAGGCCAACATTTGCTGTCCGTTTTGTCTGGCTTTGCTTCTAGCCATCCCAGGAGGCAGTGCTGAGCCCTTAGTATTATCACAGCTTCTGATGTGGGCTTTTGCCAATACTTGTAGCACTGTAAGGGCAGCACGACAGCAGTGAGAGGCTCTGACCACTTTCCAGCCTCAAATGCTTCTAACAGTTCCATTCAAAACACAAGTTTTTACAGTTGCTTCTAATGTTTTTAAAAATTACCTCCAAGGCTCGCATTTACCGAGCTTCATGTCAACTAAGAAAATGGGCTGTGCACGGTGGCTCACACTCATAATCCTAGCACTTTGGGAGGCCAAGGTGGGTGGATCACCTGAGGTCAGGAGTTCGAGACCAGCCTGGCCAACATGGTAAAACCCCATATCTACTAAAAATTTTAAAATTAGCCTGGCGTGGGGGCTCATGTCTGTAATCCCAGCTACTTGGGAGGCTGAGGCAGGAGAATTGCTTAAACCCAGGAGGCGGAATTTGCAGTGAGCTGAGATTACAGCACTGTACTCCAGCCTGGGCAAAACTCCATTTCCAAAAAAATAAAATAAAATACTTAAAAATAAACTTGTTTTGGAAAATTTTCTACCTCAACTTTCTTATACTTGACACAAGTTGAAAAAAAATATCTAGATTAAAAACAGAAAAGAAAAAAAAAACAGGCAAAATGAAAGTACCATGGAAAACAATTTCAAAAGCTGTTGTCTTGTCCCAGATATTTCATATACTTTCCCATTATACTCACCGTGGTACTTAAGAGATTAAACTGTACATATATAAGACCATGGCTCCAGCTGGAGGGCAGCGGCATGACCATAGCTCATTGCAGCCTCAAAGTCCTGGGCTCAAGTGATCTTCCTACATCAGCCTCCCAAGCAGCTGGAACAACAGGTACATGCCACCATGTCCGGCTAATTTATTTTTATTATTACTACTTCTGTAGAGATGGGGTCTTGCTATGTTGCCCAGGTTGGTCTCAAACTCCTGGCCTCAAATATTCCTCCTGCCTTGGCCTCCCACAGTGCTGGGATTGCAGGCATGAGGCACTGAGCCTGACCAAGATGGGTTTTCATAAAGGCCAACAGCAGAGCTTCTATTCTGAGAGGTACAGCCAGAGGCTTATATGAACCCCCCAACTCCATTAACCTCATTAAATCATATAATTTCCATCATATGGAAATGTACATTAAACAGTGATGCCTCAGGAAAATAAATAACTGGGAACAATGTAGCCACACCTCTACAGGGAAACTTATGAATGGCTGAAACCAGGAACATTGAACCCACACGTGTCCAGGGAGAGCTATTTCTGGGGTGTGTGCGTCATCCATAAACACACGTGGTTACAGGCAGATGAAGTGCACTGGAGACAGCACTGCAGTTAACCAGGAGAATGAGTCTCAGGCTTCCCCGACCGAAAGCCTCGGAATAGCCCCCTGTATCTTACAGATAATCCCCCTAAGCAAAGCAATACCTGCTTTGTACGCTATGTGAGGAACAAAAATTTCAACAGTTTCACTCATTCTTCAGCAAACATATGTTAGTTTTTTTGTTTTCTGTTTTTCTTTCCAACTTTTATCTTAGATTCGGCGGCACATGTGCAGGTGTTTTACGTAGGTCAATCGTGTGTCTCAGGGTTTGGTGCACAGATTATTTTGTCACCCAGCTAATAAGCACAGTACCCTATAGGCAGCGTTTTGACCCTCACCCTCCTCCCACTCGCCACACTCAAGTAGGCCCAGGTGTCTATTGTTCGCTTCTTTGTGTCCGCATGCACTTAATGTTTAGATCCCACTCATAAGGGATAACGTGTGGCATTTGTTCTTTTTCTTATTCCTCTTCTTTTTTTTTTCTTTTTTGAAACGGAGTCTCGGTCGTTTGCCCGGACTGAAGTGCAGTGGTGTGTGATCTTGGCTTCCTGCAATATCTGCTTCCCAAGTGCAAGCAATTCTCCTGCCTCAGCCTCCCAAGTGGCTGGGATTACAGGCACCTGCCACTATGCCCGGCTAATTTTCGTATTTTTAGTTGAGACAGGGTTCACCATGTTGGCCAGGCTGGTCTCGAACTCCTGACCTTAAGGAATCCACCTGCCTCGGCCTCCCAAAGTCCAGGGATTACAGGTGTGAGCCAGCACACCTGGCTGGCATTCAGTTTTCTGTTGTTGCATTAGTTCGCTTAGAATAATGCAACAACGGCTCCATCCTTGCTGTGAAAGATATGACCATTTTTATGGCTGTGTAGTATTCCATGGTGCATATGTACCACATTTTCTTTATGCAATCCACTGCTGATGGGCATTGAAGTTGATTCCATGTCTCAGCAAACATACTTTGAGCCCTCCAATGTATACTAAGAATTCAGAAGCTCGACTCCCTGTCCTCACCAAACATAACAAGTCCTCCTCCTTGACAGGTACTGTCTAGTTTCATAACTGCTTTCAAAGAACTAGAGGGCAATTCCTCAAGGATAGAGAGCTCCAACGCTGATAAACAAGGACCTGGCACATACCAACAGATGATAAATGATTGTTGAATGAACAAACTGTGTTTCTGCTTATGATCTACAAACATTTCCTCTCAGTTGAGGTTAACATGAAAAAGGATTGATACATAAAAATCAACACTGCGTGGTGAGTATCAGGGAACAGAGACGCTTCATAGCCACGCTCAGAAACATTTGGAGGTACACGTACTGAAACATCACAATATGTACAATTATTATGTACAATTATAATTATGTACAATTATGTAAATTATGTACAATTATTATGCGTCTTTTAAAAAGAAATAGAGATAGGGTCTCACTCTGTCACCCAGGCTGGAGTGCAATGGTGAAATCACAGCTTCGTAACCTCAAACTGTTGGGCTCAATGGATCCTCCTGCCTCAGCCTCTCAAAGTGTTGGAATTAGAGGCTTACACTACCACGCCTGGCCAAAAATAATAATTTTTAAAAAGAGAAACATTTGAAGGGGAGAAATTAAAATGAAACCACATTATCATGCCATGGCAAGGCTCAACAGTGTTCTGCCTATAAAATTCCTCCTTGTCCAGTGTCGCGGCTCATGCCTGTAAGTCTAGCGCTCTGGAGGGCAAGGTGGGAAGATCCCTTGAGCCAAGGAATTCGAGACCAGCCTAAGCAACACAACCTATTTTATTATTTTATTATCTACTAAAAATAAATACAGGAGCGCGCCGAGCCGGCCCCACCGTGGCGCCGTGCGGGAACAAGCGGGTGGACACGGGGACCCCAGCCACGAAGGCTGATCTGGGCTGCGTGCCTCCCGCCGAGCCCGCCCCCGTGCCCAGCAAGGAGGGGCTGCCCCGCGCCTTTCTGCAGAGCCAGCGCACCCTGTTCCACATCCTGGACGACCGGTGGCGCGGCGGCACCTGCGCGAGATCGAGTCCCGCTGGCAGAGTGCCGACGCGCGCGAGCTGCGCTGCGGGGTGCTCCAGGGTCTGTGCCAGGTGTCCCCGGGCAGCGGCGACTTGATCTTCGAGCGCTTCGTGGCCGGCCTGCTCACCTCGCTGCTGAAGCTGACTGCAGTCCCGGGTCCCAAGCGCGCCACGGCACCCCAGGGGACCAGTCGCCGCTGCAGCTCCTGGTGTCGGTGCCCCCCTACTAGCCGCGGCCTGTCCTGGAGATGAAGTCCCTGCCCCTGGGCGTGCGCGCTCTCAGGCCGGCTCCAGCGGCGCGGGCCCGCAGCCCGGAGCAGCTATGTCCCCCAGTCCAGGCGGCACCCTGTCCCGCGGAGCCCGAGCAGCCCCAAAGCGCGGCACTGGAACGGAGCCCGAGAGCGGACGCAGGTGCAGCGGCCTGCAGGCCCTGGAGGCGGACTCAGGGGATGCCCGGCGGCGCGGTGACCGAGGGGAACGTCGGAGGCTCACCATCACTGGCGGCGTGGGAGCAGGAAGAGGTGCTGCTGCAGGGTTTGGAGATGATGGCGCGGGGCGGCGACTGGTTCCAGCAGCAGCAGCAGGAGTGCCGGAGCGCCAGCGCCGCCTGGGCCAGAGCAGAGGCTGCGCCGACTTTGGGGCCGCGGGGAGCCCCCACCCACTGGGGCGGCTACTGCGCGAGGTACAGGAGGTGGCCAGGGGCCTGGGAGAGCTGCTGGCTGCGGCCTGTGCCAGCTGGGCCCTGCCCACTCCTCCTCCGGGCCCCCCTGCCCTGCCCTGACGTCCACCTCGCCCCGAGCTGACAGCAGACCATCCTCATGCCGACGGAGGTGGCCGAGAAGAGTGAGCGCATCACGCAGCTGGAGCAGAAGTTGTCACGCTCATTAAGCAGCTGTTGAGGCCCGCGCCGTGAGCCAGCAGGACTAGGGGGGCTCTGGACTCCACTATCATCTAGTCCGTGTGAGGCCAGCGGGCCCCCAGGGCTGCCCTGGCACTCAGCCCTGCGAGAACAGGCTCCCCGTCGCACTCATTCTCTCTGTCTGGAGACCCCCGGCAGGCCCAGGCGCAGTCCCTGAGTGGGCGCCTTTCTGCCCCCCTTGCCATCGGGCTCCCCAGGCCTGCCCCAGGCTGACCTGGGGCCGAGCGCTGGACTCCGTTTTGGCCCCTGATGCTGACATGGGCTGGGCTCTCTTGAGTCCGCATGGCCTGCAGCTACTACTGCCGCTGTCAGTGGACACGGGGGATGGCAGATCTCCACGAGTTGGCAGATCTCTGGCCGCCCCAGCAGTTTCCAGCGGTATCCAGCGGTGCTGCCCTGGGTCCCCTCTCCAGGGAAAGGCGCTGCTCATGCCAGGCTGCACCTCCGACAATGGCCAGCGGAGTGCGCGGGAGGCTCCGATGCGGGCCCAAGGCCAGCTTTCCCCTCCCCAGGGCACCAGCACAGGGTGGCTGTCGCTTGGATGGGAGCAGATGGAGGGGGTGGGGATGGCCTCTAAGCGGGGTATGCTAGCCTGGCAGGGATGGCGGTCGGATTTCCGGTCCCAGTCAAGGATGAGGGAGTCTGGCTGCAGCAAATCGGGGAGCTTGGCCTGCCTGTGCCTCCCGCAGACCCCCCCCCCACCCCGTCCTGGCCTTCCTCATCCTGGCCAGGACGCTGCCCCACGTTGAGTCCCACACAACAACCTGTGCGCCTGTCTCCCCAGGAGGGCCTGTCCCCAGGAAGGGGGTCACTCTGGGGCCCCAGACAGCTCCCAGGCACGTCACAGGAACAGCCTGTTGTCCCCCCTCCCCCACGCCATTCAGGATTCCTAAGGTCTGGAGTCCTGCTCACCCCCCTTTTTTCCCCACGCCCAGCCTGACCCCAGGTTTCAGAGGAAAGAAGCCATTTCCCTGAGCCAAGGACAAGGAAAACCCCCAGGGTACAGGAGGAGGCTGGGGCAGGTCCCCTTGGGTGTCACTCCCTGCCCCCCACCCAGGCCCACTCCTGGTGTGCTGGGGTAGGTACTGGTGGGGAGGCCCCTGCCCAGCCTGGCCTGGATGTACTGAGTGCCACCAGAGCCAGGGCACAGCAACATCACGGATGGCTTCTGCAGTCCAGGGTCCCTGATGCGGGGCCAGTGTGTGTAGGCCCCAGGGACCCCAATGCGGGGTCAGTGTGTGGGGGGGTACAAGGATTCCAATACAAGGTCAGTGTTTGTGGGGTGCAGGGACCCCAAGGAGAGGTCAGTATGGAGGGGACACAGGGACCCCAATGCAGAGTCAGTGTGTGGGGGTGCAGGGACCCCAATGCAGGGTCAGTGTGTGTGGGCCCCAGGGACCCCAATGCAGGGTCAGTGTGTGTGAGCCCCAGGGACCCCAATGCAGGGTCAGTGTGTGTGGGCCCCAGGGACCCTAATGCAAGGTGAGTGTGTGTGGGCTCCAGGGACCCCAATGCAGGGTCAGTGTGTGGGGGGTGCAGGGACCCCAATGCGAGGTCACTGTGTGGGGGGTGCAGGGACCCCTCGTGACCAGGGCACTTTGGTGCACTCTCCCGCAAGTCACCCCTGTCTCAGAGGAGGGGTCCTGGTAGGCAGTGGTCAATTCCTTTCCGGAATCCAGCTCCACACTCACCTGCCCACTGCAACCCCACAGAGCCACGTCCCCCCCTGCACCCGGTCTGCAAGGATGTCCCAGGACAGACTCAATCCAGCCCAGCATGCAGCTGCCCTCCTCCCCTGAGGATGGGAGTGGGCTTTCCTGGGGACATAAAGATACCAGGACTGGACCTCCTGGCAGGAAAGGAAGTGGGTCCTGAAGGCCTGTGCCCCACAGCCCCAGCACCAGGTGGACTGCAGCACAGTGGGTGGGCCAGCAGCAGCCAAGGAGAGCAACCCCTCCCCATTAGGAGGCTGGGGTCTGCCCACCAGGGCCTTCTCATGTCTGCCTTTGAGGGTACCTCCCATGCCCTGGGGTTTCCCAGCGACTTTACAGGACTGGAAGCAGGAGACAGAAGAGTGTCTGTCCCAGGGTGACTTCATCAGGAGACCACCCACATAGAGCTGGACCCTGCAGCTAAAGCAGAAATGTGAGACAGGCTGGGGCCTCTGGAACAACTGCCTTTCAGCTTTGGGGTTCCATGCAAGGTGAAGAAAAATATGTCCTCCAAGTTTACAGCTTGAAATCAGGCTAGAGTGTGGCCCTGGAGACCACAAGGGGAGAAGGTAGAGTGGCCCCAAGTGGCAGGGTCTAGGTGGCTGGCAGAGGCACAGGCAGACCCTGCCTGGAGCCTACCCTGGTGATGCTGGTGGGTCAGTCTCCTTGCAGGATGTGAGCAGCATCCCTGGTCTCTATCCCCAAGGTGCCCGTAGCATGTGCAGGGACATACATGTGCGTGCACACACAGCTGTGACACCCAGAAATGTCTCAGGACATTGAAATGTGTCCTTGGGGACAGAAGTGTGCCTGGTTGAGAATCTGCCCCAGGGGAACACAACCCACCAGGTCTCAGGATTTTGTGTTGCTCAAGTTCCAAGGAAAAGGAACATCTTGGCTGGGCGTGGTAGCTCGTGCCTGGAATCCCGGCACCTGAGGCCAGGCGTTCGGGACCAGCCTGGGCAATGTAGGGAGAGACGCCTGTCTCTAAAAAAAAAGAAAATGAGATCTCCAGTTTAAAAAATTCATAAACACCGCAAGGAAACAATATACTCTGAGACCAGCAGAAACAACAGATAGACTCTAGACACAGATACTGGAATTATCAGAGAGAACATAAAGTAACAATGCTTTATATATATACAGAAACAAAGAGATTTCTGAAAATATGAAAAAAAAATACATAGGCTGGTCGCAGTGGCTCATGCCTGTAATCCCAACACTTTGGGAGTCTAAGGTGGGCGGATCACGAGGTCAGAAGATCAAGACCATCCTGGCTAACATGGTGAAACCCTATCTCTACTAAAAATACAAAACATTAGCCAGGTATGGTGGCACGTGCCTGTAGTTCCAGCTACTCAGGAGGCTGAGGCAGGAGAATCACTTGAACCCGGGAGGTGGAGGCTGCAGTGAGCCGAAATTGCTCCACTGCACTCCAGCCTGGGAGACAGAGGGATACTCCATCTCAAGAAAAAAAAAAAAGAGTCAGATTTGCAATAATATTAAAAACTGAGATCTCAGCTTTTAATAGTGTAATCTTAAACATGTAAAGAACACAGTACTTTTCACAAAATGTTATTTTCACTGTAAAAGAAACAGATGGGGCGGTGTGCAGTGGCTCACGCCTGTAATCCCAGCACTTTAGGAGGCCGAGGTGGGCAGATCACCTGAGGTCAGGAGTTCGAGAAACATATGGGCTGGGTAGAGTGCTCCGTGTTGTAACCTCAGCACTTTGGGAGGCTGAGGCAGAAGAATAGCTAGAGCTCAGGAATTGCAGACCAGTCTGGGCAATATAGTGAGGTCCTATCTCTATTTATGAGAAAAAAAATTAGCTGGATGTCATGGCAGGTGCCTGTGGTCCCAGCTGCTCAGGAGGCTTTAGTGGGAGAATCGCTTGAGCCTGGGAGGTCAAGGCTGCAGTGAGCCATGACTGCCACCATGTTCCGGCCTCAGCAACAGAAACATAGGATCACTGCACATCATCTAAATCGCCCATGTTTTTCTTTTTCCTCAGCTGGAAGCAGGGACACTGTTCCCCAACACACACACTTCCCAAGGTTGTCAAGAGACCGCCTGAATGTTTGGTAAACTGGGAAGCCCCAGCAGAGATACTGGAGCCAGGTTATTACCGGTCTGCTGGTTGCCATGATCTTCCAGGCCTGTGTTTCTCTGCCCAGCCAGCAACAAGGCAGGGGGAGGCTCCCAGCTAATCCCGACTTGAATCTCAGCTGTGGGCAGGAGCACCCTTTCTGGAGGCTCCATAGACATCTGTGTAGGTGGAGAACAGGGAAGATGGGGAGGGGAAAGGAGGGGGGGGAGATGGGGCCGGCAGAGATCTTCACCCAAATTTTTGATTCATAGAGCAGAAGCCTTCTCTCTTCTTGTTTTTCATTCCTGAAAAGAAAGCTCTTTTCCTCCAAACACAGTCTTCCAACAGCCCCCCGACCCCAGGCCCATAGCTGGCCAGTAATTAGCCCCTAACGAGGACCAGGTGCCCTGGTGACTTGAGGAGAAGGAAAAACAAGGAACAGGTTGTGGAATCAATGGCTTCACCGCCACTGAGGCCAGCCTGGCACAGCCTCCATCCCAGGCCTCCTAGGGTACCCAGATGGAAGCGCTTAGGTTTGCCTAGATCCCCACAGAACAATAGTCATTTGTTTCTTAGTCAACCATGGCAGGCATTTATTGCACACCTACTGTATGCAGCAGCCTCTGGAGGGGAAGGTTCAATCTTTGCCACAAGGGAGGTGATACATGTAAAGCTGTATGTAAACCACGAATCACAGGGATGTGCAGGATGACAGAGACAGAGGAGAAAGGATAAGCATTTATTGAGCACCTACTGTATGCCAGGCCCTGGCTAGACACTTGAGGTACATTAAAGCATTTAATCCTCATCAACCCAATTTCACAAAGGAGGAAACTGCCACAGAGAGGTGACGGGACTTCAAGGTTTGACAGCCAAATAGGAGAGCTGGGATTGGAACCAGGTCTCTGTGGTTTCAAGAGAAACCATAACCCCGCGTGGACCAGACACCATCACATCTCAAAAGTCCTGTCGCTCAGTCCGCTGGCGTACAGTCTGGGCCATGCCCCACCTCCAGCCCCTGCCCTGGACCTGGCTTGGACCCTGCCTATGATGGTCAGACTTGAATCTACAGATGAATGAGGGGCCTGAGACCCTGACCCAGCCTGGCAGAACTAGCGGGGTTCCTCAGGGAGGGAAAAAGGACAGGAGGAGCCAGAAGTGGCCCCAGATCGGGAGTCAAGCAGGCTGCTCTTCTCCCACCACAGGCTGGGGTTGCCGGGGATCTACCCTGGGGTGGACACAGACCCAGCTATCTCAGGTTATGGGATTTCTAGCTAGCCAAGGCTGTCCAGTTGGGGGTAGGGGCAGGTGACCCAGGCATGGATGACCTAGGGCATGGCTTTGCCTGTTTGGAGTGTCCGAGACACCCAGTGGGGCCACCCCAATGCTGGCCAGACTTCATTTGCCAGACAAGTTTGAGGTGACCATGCTGGGGCCCAAAGGGACTCAGTGACAGTGAGAAGTGGGTCCTGCAGCCTCAGCTGCCCTGGGCCAGGAACGGGGAGTGCTGCAAGGTGGGAAACAAGGAAGGTGCCCCACGCACCCCTCCAGCTGCTCCCCAGCTCTGCCCCTTCTCCCTCCGCTTGCTCCCCTGTGGACCCATCTGTCTATCCACCACTCCCCTCCTCCTTCTGCCCTTCTCTCCCTGCTCCTGTTGGTGACAGGTGGGACCCCCCACTCACCACCCACTCAGCCTCCTAGAGGCAGAGCTGGTGCCCCTCAGATACCCTGTCCCCTGGTGGGGCTTGTCCTACAGATAGCCCTGGATCACCCCCTGCCATACCTCCTCGTCCTGGCACGGATGCCTGACCCAGCCGAGGCTGAATGGAAGTTTACTTTCGGAGAGGCGCTGGGATACATCCCCTCTCTGTCCAGATGCCAGAAGCCCCACATGACAGCGTTCTTCTTTCAGCCAAGGCAGCTCTAGTTATGCTGTGAGAACTGTGGCCTCAGGTCGCACCCGTCATCACCTCCCATGCATGATTCAGTGCCTCAGCTACCTCTTCGGGACCATTCCCAAGAGCAACGTGGAGCAAGGAAGGGCTGAGCCTCCTTCACCGGGGCCCAGGCCACACCCTTCTCCCCTTCAGATGGAGCAGCCAGGAGAGCGGCATGGTGCTGGGGGGTTTTATAACGTTCCACCACCCCTGCCCTTAGGACTCGGAAATGAGGAGGGGGTGGGAGAGCTCCCGTCCAGCAACCCATCTCTGTCACCACACCTGGCCCTGCTCCCTGTCCTGATGTCTGCAGTTGGGGCAGCCCCTGCCTGAGGAAGGCATCCCTCCTACAGGCATGCACCACCTCATCCAGCTAATTTTGTAGTTTTTGTAGAGATGGGGTTTTGCCGTGTGGCCCAGGCTAGTCTTGAACTCCTGGGCTCGAGCAATCCTCCTGCCTCAGCCTCTCAAAGTGCTAGAATCACAGCTGTGAGCCATCACATTCAGCTCCCCTTTTTCTTAAATAATTCTTAAAACAAAAAAAACAAGATTAAATCATAAAATAAAAGTTGTGTTTTTTGGGGAAATGACATAAAATTTCCATGACAGCTGAAATTAAAATAGTTTATTTCTAGATTTTCTGCAGTGTGTGTGTGTGTGTGCATACGTGTGCACACTTGTCTTGGTTGGTGCCCTGTGTGTACTTGCTATATCTACTGGGTCAGTCTGCACGTGTCTGACAATTTCCAGGCAGTCAAGACTGAAGCCGAGGTCTCCTTCTGGGTTCAATTTGAATGAAACAGCCAGGCAGTGCTTGTGTGGAAACTGATCATTTTCAGCAAGAAATTTCCAGGTGAGGCCTGCCACCCTCCAGTGTAATTCTAGGGCCTGCTTGGCAGGGGGACTGGCTTTGGCTGGAGGCTGGGTCAAAAGGCCTGCCCTGGAGTGGCATCCTCCCAGCTCTGTTGGGAGCATGAGATGGATCAAGAAGGTGCATCCATTAGGAAAGTGGTCCTTGGTCTGTCCCGTTTTAATGGAGGAAGGTGCTTGGTGCAATGACCAGTTCTGATTTCTGATGGGAAACTAGCTGGGGACATGGGCATTGTCTTTCCCATGTGTGCCCCACTGGGGTCCAAACTTGAGGGGTGAAAAGTTCCAGGAGATGGATCAAGAGTGGTGTACGTGTCTCGGTTGCCCAGGCTGGGCTCCTCTCACCCCCCTCAGTCCTGCCCTCTGGAACCCGAGCGCACCAGCAGGAGCCCTTTTCGTGGTCTGGGCTTCTGGCCAGGATGCCTATGGCTTCCTGGCATCCACGTGGGGAAGCCTGCTTTGAAGATCGTGAAACTAGGAGAGCAGCAGTTGATCAAGTGAACCCAAGATGTGACTAAAACTGTCTCTGATGGCAAAGCCCTCAATGACAAAGAGTCTGGCCCAGGGCAAGATGGCTCTGAGCATGGCACCTCTGACTAGACCCCTCACTCTGACCTCCTGAGCGTGTGAGTGCAGTCTTGCTCACCGTCGAGGCTGGAGGAAGACCTCAGGGAGGCCACGTGGTAACTGCCCTTCCTGTGTGCCTGTCACAGCTGACTCCACCCACACTGTCCTCTGCCCAGCCGGCCCAGCCCTGCCATGCCCTGCCACTGCAGTCAGGGCTCTTTGGGCTTGAGTGACAGAAAATTCACTTGAGTTTGCTCAGGCAACAAGGGAAGTTCATCGGTCAATAAGTTAGCCACGGGCAGGGCAGGGAACAGTCGGGGCTGAGAAGCACCTGGCCTCGCAGTCCCAGCGCTGTGAGGCTCTGCAGGCTCCTTCCCTGGTCTCCGTCTCCCCCGAGGTCTGCAGATCAGCTTTGTGCTCTCACAGCAGCTTCCTTCACAGGGTTGGAATCAGGTGTTGGCAGCACGAGGCTTCCATCTTCCTGGCTTTGGCCCCAAGAAAGGATGGAGCTCCCCTCCATTAGCTCCTATTCAGAAAATTCCAGAAGCAAGTTTCTGCTTGATTTGGTGTGGTCTGGGCTGGCTGGGTAGCTGGCCAAGCCCTCTAGTGTCATGTGGTTGAAGTAGGATGGGGAAGATGTATTCATCAGCTCAGGGTGCCATGCCAAAATACCACAGCCTGGTGCCTCAAACCACAAACACTTATATCTCACAGTTCTGGAGGCCGGGAAATCCAAGATCAACGTGCCCACAAGGTTGGTTTCATTCTGAGGCCTCTTCTCTTGGCCCGTAGGTGGCTGCTATATTGTGTGGTCACGTGACCTCTTCTTTGTATTTGTGCAGAGAGAGAGTTCACTCTCTGGTGTCTCGTTTTATAAGGACACGAATCCTACTGAATCAGAGCCCCACCCTTAGGACCTCATTTAACCTTAATGACTTCCTGAGAGGCCTCATCTCCAAATACAGCCACACAGAGGATTAGGGCTTCAACATAAGACTTTACAGGAGAAAGAGACATTCCGTCCATGATGGGAAGAAAAAGCTATTCATGAAAAGGGGACAGACAAAACTACAGATGCTCTCCCCATTTCCCCCAATACATCACACACACACACACACACACACACACACACACACACACACACACGGCCTGCCTTTGCCCCTTCCCCACAAGGCCACTCCCCACCCCATGCTTATTGACCTCCCTCCTATCCTGCTCTCTGGAGCTGCCCCTCCCCCTAAGTTGTTCTGTGGCTCACTGAATGCTAGGTGCAGGTAGATGCATGTAAATGTAGCCCGGGGCTGCAGGCCTCCTGGACCATGTGTGTCCTGAGCCCCACATGGGACTGGGCAGGAAGTGGGTCTCACCCATGTCTACTGTCCTCTGGCAGAGCCTGGCCCTGGGACATGAGCTCAGTGGGTGCCGCAGCTTTGTTGAATTCACCTCAGATCCCCCTTCCCCGCCATCCACTTATAAGGTTCCCGGGGCCTTGATACCTCTGTCCTTGCAAGAACAGAATGCGATTATGCAGCTCACACGAACCTGCTGGTGGCTTCCTACAATCAAAGGATATAATTTTCTAGTTCAAAAGAGTCTACCAAGGTGACTATCGCAGTTAATAAAGACAGACCTACAACAAGGCACATCAGTGGGAAATTTCAGAAAAGGACTAAGGATAGAGAGAAAATTCTGAAACCTTCCAGAGAGAAAAGACAGGTCATATACAAAGAATCAAGACTCAGCATGACACCGACTTCTTCCCAACATCACTGGGAGCTAGAAAATAAGACAGCAACATTTCCCAAGTGAGGAGAAGTTACGTTTTCATTAGAGCGTTATTTCCAGCCAAACTGTTAATCAGGAGTGGGGGCAGAACAATGACATGATAAATACTCGAGGGTCAGAAAGCTTGGCTTCCATTCACTCTTTCTCAGGAAGCCACTGGAGGACGTGCTGCCACGCCTGAGAGAGTAGACCGGGGAACAGATGACCTGGGGCCGGGGAACAGGAGATGCACACAGAAGAGGCAGCAGGAAATTCACAGGGCGGTGCAGACGTGCCAGGATGCCAGCCCTGCCATGGGCTGAGAGCTGAGTTCAGTGTGGAGCAGAAGGCTGGAGGGCAAGGGAGAGAGGGAAGCCTCCAGGAAAATAACAGAGCTGAGAGCATCCCAAGGCTTCTTAGTCTTTGGATAATGATCACTAGGCATTTAATAAATTGGATGGAGCATCTGAAAAAGCTGCTAATTGGTAAAAAAAAAAAAAAAAAAATTAAAAATAAGCAAATGAAAGAGAAAAATCTGAAGCAATTATTAACTCCAGGGAAGAAAAGGAAAGAAATGCAACAATTTCAGTGCAGGACTTGGGTTAGGGAACAATGTTTAGATAGCTACAAGAATATAAATGCTTTTGATTTCATAACATTGTGATCCAGTCAAATTGGTGAAATTGAGGCAAAAAAATTAAGACCTCATAAGGGAGGTAAGCCCTATACTGTGCTATGCCAGGAATCCACAGATAATGAAGAAAACAAATCAAGAAATAGCAACACAAACAGTCTTCAGAAATATGATGATAGGGCTGGGCGTGGTGGCTCACACCTATAATCCCAGCACTTTGGGAGGCCGAGGTGGGCAGATCACAGGGTCAGGAGTTCGAGACTAACCTGGCCAATATGGTGAAACCCTGTCTCTAGTAAAAATACAAAAAAATTAGCCGGGTATCGTGGCAAATGCCTGCAACCCCAGCTACTAGGGAAGCTGAGGCAGGAGAATTGCTTGAATCCTGGAGGCAGAAGTTGGAGTGAGCTGAAATTGCACCACTGCACTCCAGCCTGGGCAGCAGAGCGAGACTGCATCTGGAAAAAAAAAAAAAGGCAGAAATATGATGACAGGCATGGTGGTTCATGCTTATAATCCCAGCACTTTGGGAGGCTGAGGCAGGGGGATCACCTGAGGTCAAGAGTTCAAAATCAGCCTGACCAATGTGGAGAAACCCATCTCTACTAAAAATACAAAATTAGGGTGGGGTGGCACATGCCTGTAATTCCAGCCACTCGGGGTATGAGGAAGGAGAATTGGTTGAACCTGGAAGGCAGAGCGCACCATTGCACTCCAGCCTGGGCAACGAGAGCAAAACTCCGCCTCAAAAAAAAAAAAAAAAAAAAAAGATGCTAAATACCAGAGGAAGTAGCAGTGAGTGTAAAGTGATGGCCTCTGGGAATTAGAGCTCAAAGACAAGAAAGGAAAGGGCAGAGGATATGCTTTTTGATATAAGCCTCTTATTTCCATTTTGTTATTTTTCCTTCTTTTCTTGTTTTACTGAGAATTTCTTGCTCCAGATACAATTTTGTTCTTAACTCTGTATCTATTATTTGGATCGGAATTAAATATGATGTTGTGAGTTCCAGAGACCTGTTGTACAGCATGGTGACCATAGTTGATAATAATGTATACTTGAAAATTGCCGAGAGAGTAGGTTTTTTGCTTTTATTGTTATTATTATTATTTTGAGTCGGAGTTTCTTTCTGTGGCCCAGGCTGGAGTGCAGTGGTGTGATCTCGACTCATTGCAACCTCTGCCTCCTGGGTTCAGGCAATTCTCCTGCCTCAGCCTTTCGAGTAGCTGGTACTGCAGGTGCAGGCTTGGCTATTTTTTATTTTTATTTTTTTGGATCTTTAGTAGAGATGGGGCTTCACTGTGTTAGCCAGGTTGGTCTCGATCTTCTGACCTCGTGATCTGCCCACCTCGGCCTCCCAAAGTGCTGGAATTACAGGCATGAGCCACCGCGCCAGGCCTGCTTTTATTATTTTTAATCAACACATAATTGTATATATTTATGGGGTACAGTATATTTTTATACATGTATATCATGTGTAATAATCAAATCGTAATTAGCAACTCCACCACCTCAGACGTTTATCATTTCATTGTTCTGGGAGCATTCAAAATCCACTCTTCCAGCTATTTAAAAATATATAATAAAACGTAATTAATTATAGTCGTCCTACAGTGCTAAAGATACTAGAACTGTTCCTACTGTCTAGCTGTACTCTTTGTTTTTTGGTTTGTTTTTTTCCCCGGGCAGGGTCTCACTCCTTCCGCATAGCTGGAATGCAGTTGTGCAATCACAACTCACTGTAGCCTTGACCTCTTGGGCCCAAGCAATCTTTCCACCTCAGCCGCCCAAGTAGCTGGGACCACAGGCATGCACCACCGTGCCTGGCTAATTCATTTTTTGTAGAGATTGGATCTCCCTATGTTGCCCAGCCTGGTCTCAAACTCCTGAATCAAGTCATCCTCTCAAAGTGCTAGGATTACAGGCATGAGCCACTACCCTGAGCCACGTACTCTTGTATCTGTTAACCTATTAGCCAACCTTCGGCTACCCTCTCCACCTTACCCTTTCTCACCTCTAGTAAACACTATTCGAAGCAAACAGATCTTAAATGTTCTTAACACAAAAACAATAATAATAAAAGTATGCGAAGTGATTAAAATGTTAATTAACTTGATTTAATCATTATACGATGTTTGCATATATCAAAACATCACACTGAACACCATAAATATACACAATTTTTAGTTGTCAATTATACTTTAACAAAAATGAGGGAAGAATTGAATATAATGTTAAGACAAAAGAATTTGCAAAACCTAAAAAAATTAATAATCTAGTTCAGACCAGCCTTTTACAGATGAGGTCACCGAAGTGAAGAGAGGTGAACTGACTTGTCTGATCTTACACAGCAAGTCACCCGCAGAACTTGACCTGAAATCCAAAGCCAAGCATTGTCTGTTACCGCCAGGTCCTTCAGTCCAGGCCTCCCGGGTCTGCCTTGGGAATTGGTACTGGCGACAAAGGGAATAGAGAGGAAGATCCGTAGCGCTCTCCATTCAGATTGACATTCACACTGAGCCAGGGCGTCGGCAAGAAACAGTGCAAGCTCCAAGAGTGCTCACCCCAACCCTTTTCCCCTTCCCATCCTCTCTCATAACCAACTTCAGCTAAAAGGCCTGAGAAGAAAAGGGAGTCTTACAGACTCTCATCGGGTGTAAATGACTTCCACCATGATTTTAATTTTATCGAGACATAACTCCAGCAACAGTATGATGGCTAGGATGGCAGGCGGTAGGAAGAAGACAGAGGGGAAACTGCCTAGGGTCATGCAGAAAGTGGAGGCCCTGAGGCCCTGAGTAATTTCATAAAGAACACTTCAGGAAATTCCAGCGCCATGGTTTCTCATCTTCACGACCCAGGACCCACAATGCCCCACGTTCTGACAGATGTTGTTTATCAGACAGATTGCACTCCATCATGCTTCATTCATTTTCCTTGGAGAGCTCCCAGGTTACATAGAATTGAGATAACCTCCCGATCTCGCCGCCACCCTCACAGACACTCCATGTTTTTGTTTGCAATATAGTCTTACATGGATCAATATTAGATTTTCATGGTGCTTTTTGCATTTTGCAAATATTCCTCAAGCTGGAGATCCAAAAAGAGCACTAACCTTGGACCCCGGGTTTCCAGTTTCAGCCGAGAGACTGTGAGCACGCCACTAGCCCACTCCGATCCTATATCCCAGGTGGATAAATTCCACCAGCTGGGAGGCTGGAGAGAAAAGTGCCCAGTCTGTGCCCAGGACACAGTCGGAGCTTAGTAAGCTTAAGTTCTCTTGCTTCCCCGCTATCCAAATGTATTAGGGGAAAGAGAAATGTGGGGAACGGCACCTTGAAGACGCCAGCTGTCTGCTTCACAATGCCACCAGTGAAAATTCTGAATTAGGCTTCAGTTTCCCGTCTACAACATGAGACAGGACAGGAGTGGGCAGGAAGAGGAGGGACTTGGCTTTGTTGGTTTAAGCTGGGCACGTCTGATTCTGTAATGCGGGCTTCACAGTCGGGTCCAGCCCAGTCCCCAGCCCCGGCTTCCCGTTCTCGGAATGTCTTTTGGGCAAGTCCAGAGCTGTGTAGAGTCCGGGCGGGGAGGGGGAGTGGTGGGTAGTGGGATGGAGAGACGCAGCTCCCCCATATAACCTGCAGGTGGCACCAGAGCAGCGCGGGAGCCGAGGGTTCCGCTCCAGCCTTCCTGGAGACCCGGGCAGGGCGGGGTAGGGCGAGGCAGAGGTGGTGCGCACCGCTCAGCTGGGCCGCGGATGAGTGCACAGCGTCTGAAATGGACACATGGGCCTTCTGGCTGATTTCCTCTCTTTGGTAGGTGATCATATGCTTTATCGTCCAAATCCAGACGCTTCGGAGAGTGAAAGGGGCACTATTATAATTGCACCGGGACAGCAGACATATGGTCACCCCACCCTCTGGTCACTTTTCCTTCCTTGTTCCAGTCTTCCTTTCAGTTCTTTTTCTTTTAAAATACACAACATTCTCTTTCTCCAAGCACCATTGTCTTTGAAAATGCCCTTGCAATCGGGATATTTTCAACCACGCAACATCTGCTTTCGCTTCTTGAGTCTGAACAGGCTCTCTGAACCCACCCCAAGTGGGTTTTAGCTTCCAGCCAGAAGATTCTGTTCCCTGGATTACCATCCCCATGACTCAGGAATTAAAAGTATCAGACGTGGAACAGTGACCCTTATCTCAACTGTGGTGCCTCTTTGCTAAATTTATTTCTGTAATTTTGTTCTCAGTGCTCATGTCCTTTATCTCTTTGAATTTACGTATGTTAGTTTATCGAATTGCAAGTAGACAAGCCCCATTAGGCAGGATTCTTATATTTCAAGATCATCCCGTTACTCCATTCAACCCCAAATTAGCATGCCATTTATCCCCGTTTCTGAACCCTCTTCACTTAATAGTCTCATAAACATCCATCTATTGCAAAAAGAACTCAGACTGTTCTCACTTCCATTTTTAGTTGATTCCCAAATAATGATTTGTCCGGGGGAGTCATTAGCAGAGAACTGTGCCCTTAAATTTATTTTTATAGTTGGACTCCACTAGTTAATATCTGTCAGTCTCACATTGCAATAAATTACTATGGGTCTCTGTCTTAACCTAAAATCTAGGTTACAAATTTGATCTTATCTGAATAAGATATTAATAGATAATGTGAAACTTTTTAAATTTACTGAAACTTCTCAGCTGACACTCATGGTCACAAATATGTATGTAAGCAAGCAGAAAATGGGGCTGCAAATAACTCTTAAAATATCACGTTTAGAGACAGGATTTTCCTTTTTTTCTTCTTTTTTAGTAAAGTATATTTGCTATGGTTGGAATGTTTGTATGTCCTCCAAAATTCGCTGGAACTTAAACTCCAATGTCTACAGCATTGAGAGGCAGAGTCTTTAGGAGATGATTAAGTCATGAGGGAAGAGCCCCCTGGTGAATGGAATTAGTGGCCTTATGAAAGGGCTGGAGGAAGCCACCTCATTCAGCTTTATTTTATTTATTTATTTATTTATTTTTGAGACGAAGTTTCGCTCTTGCTACCCAGGCTGGAGTGCAATGGCACGATCTCTGCTCACCGCAACCTCCGCCTCCTGGGTTCAAGCAGTTCTCCTGCCTCAGCCTCCAGAGTAGTTGGGACTACAGGCGCGCGCCACCATGCCCAGCTAATTTTTTTGTATTTTTAGTAGAGACGGGATTTCACCATCTTGACCAGTATGGTCTCCATCTCTTGACCTCGTGATCCACCCACCTCGGCCTCCCAAAGTGCTGGGATTATAGACATGAGTCACCGCGTCCGGCCCTCGTTCAGCTTTCTTATTTTGCTTCTCTGTCCCTTCCACCATGTTAGGATGCAGCATTCCTTATCTCTGGTGGACTCAGCATTCAAGGTGCCGTCTCGGAAGCAGAGAGCAGCCGTCGGTAGACTACAGACCTGCTGGCGCCTTGATGTTGGACTTTCCAGCCACCAGAACTGTGAGAAATACATTTGTATTCTTTACCCATTACCCAGTCTCAGATATTTTGTTACAGCAGCACAAATGGACTATGACAGTATCTTTTTTATATTTTTATTTTGAAAGATGGGGTTTCACCATGTTGGTCAGGCTGGCCTTGAACTCCCAACCTCAGGTGATCCGCCCGCCTTGGCCTCCAAAGTGCTTGGATTACAGGCAGGAGCCACCACGCCCGGCCAACAGTATCTTACATACAGTGAGGTGAATATACCTTAAGTTACAACTCCACACTATTTTCATATGTGCACACTCATGTGACCACCACTCAGTTCCAGATACAGAGTGCTTCCATCACCACACAGGACACCCTCATGCCCCTTCTCAGTTGCTGTCCTCCTCATAGTTAACCACGATACTGACCTGTGTCACCATGGATTAGTTTTGCCTGTTCTTGAACTTCATATAAATGGAATCATACAGTATGTGCACATTTGTGGCTGGCTTCTTTCATTCAGCATAACCTTGTGAGGTTTTAGCTATGTTTTGGGTACTTGCAGTTCTTTATTATCTGGTCGTATAGTTTTCCTTCATTTATTACTACGCTTTTTGTTTTTTGAGACTGAGTCTTGCTCTGTCACCCAGGCTAGAGTGCAGCGGAATGATCTTGGCTCACTGCAACCTCCACCTCCTAGGTTCAAGCAATTCTTCTGCCTCAGCCTCCTGAGTAGGTGGGCCTACAGGCACATGCCAACATGCCCAGCTAATTTTTGTATTTTTAGTAGAGACAGGGTTGCACCATGTTAGCCAGGTTGGTCTTGAACTCCTGATCTTGTGATCTTCCCACCTCGGCCTCCCAAAGTGCTAGGATTATAGGTATAAGCCACTGTTCCCAGCTATTTATTACCCTTCTATTTATATGTCTAACTCAGTGTCTTGTGGGGTCTATTGGTCCTTTTTAGCTAGACTGATATTAACCATCTTCTCATCAATGGAGCTGAGCAAATTTTTAGAAGACGAAAGCATAATAAACCCAAGACTTCCAATCTTTTTTTTTTTTTTTTTTGAGACAGAGTCTTGCTCCATCACCAGGCACCAGGCTGGAGTGCAGTGGCGTGATCTCGGCTCACTGCAACCTTTGCCTCCCGGGTTCAAGCAATTCTCCTGCCTCAGCCTCCTGAGTAGCTGGGACTACAGGCTTGCGCCACCATGCCCAGCTAATTTTTGTATTATTAGTGGAGACAGGGTTTCACTATGTTGGCCAGGATGGTCTCGATCTCTTGACCTCATGATCTGCCTGCCTCAGCCTCCCAAAGTGTTGGGATTACAGCCCAAGACCCCCAATCTTAAGCCAAGTTTCCGTCTCACACCTGCTTTAGTTGCTCTTCTTCATCTTTTTTCTCACAAAGCTGTTGGAAAACCAAGGAACTAAAAGCTCTTCATCATGTTATCAGCTTAGGGATGCTTGTCATCTGAATAACAGGGTAGATATTTATCATCTGAAATGTTAAGACAACATCAGTGAACAGTTATGTAGCACTAACTGCTGTTCAAGCTGCTTTACATATATTATTTTCCTCAAAATGACTCTGTGAAATAGATACTATTACTGTCATCCCCACATTTTAGATGGGGAAATTGAGACTCAGAGAGATGATGCAACTTTCCCAAGGTGCTACAGTCAGGACTTGAACCTGTGTCTTCTGGTTTTAGAGCACCACACCATATTGTGTAGCACGATGCTTCATGTGGTTAAAGTATTTTCTTCCATTAGCTTGGGAGCATTTTCTGAATAATTCAGATCTTATACATTTGCTTCAAAGAATACCAGTAAATTGAAATTGAAGATTTAATACAGAATGTGTGACATTCACGCATAAATTATAGGACTCTCTGGTTTAAATAATAATGATTTGCTTATCTTGTGACTTTTGTCAGACAAGGCTGTAATGTGCTGGCCTCATTTTCCTTCTCTTCAATAGGAGGAGATGGGCTCAGAGAGACGGGCATAATTTATTATAAAATCTCATCACACTTTCCCTCACCATCTGGAAGCTGGAGATAGGTCTGTGAAATCTTGCTTGAGAAAGAGTTGAATGCTAGTCGCAACATAGTGAGTTTAAACAAGATGGTTTTACTTTCCAATTCCGCTGCACAGGGCCCTGTGAGTTTTGGCAATTAACACGTGACCAGTTTTCTCACAAAGATTATCCGGGTTCTAGAGGAGATGATCTTCCAGTTGTATTCTGCTGCTGAAGTGCCATTATTTCTTTTTTATTATTATCATTATTTCTGAGATGGAGTCTTGCTCTGTCATCATGCTGGAGTGCAGTGGCATAATCTCGGCTCACTGCAACCTCTGCCTCCTGGGTTCAAGCGATTTCCCTGCCTCAGCCTCCCGAGTAGCTGGGACTACCTGTGCATTCCACCACGCCCAGCTAAATTTTTTGTAATTTAGTACAGATGGGGTTTTACCATGTTGGCCAGGGTGGTCTTGATCTCCTGACCTCGTGATCTGCCTGCCTCGGCCTTTCAAAGTGCTGGGATTATTGGTGTAAACCGCTGCACCCAACCAGTGCTATATTTCTTTATAGATGAACTAATTAATTCTTGGTCACTTGTTTTTCATTAGACATTTTTCTGCCTCTTTATGCTGTGCTTTATGTCTCTTTATACCCAGCCCCAGGTTTTTCCTTCCAACTGCAAGAAGAAGATTATTGAATTTTTCTCTCTCTCTCAAATTCCTGGGCTCAAGTGATCCTCCCCCGTCTGCCTCCTGTGAAGCTGGCATTAGAGGTATGCACCAATGCACCCTGCTAATTTTCTCTTTAACCTTCCCCAAGCATGTGTACACACAAAAAAACGTGAATATAGACACCCAGACATCCACATGTACACACACACACACACACACACAGAGGCATACACATATCTACACATACTTATTAGAAATATATTGACAGACCACTCGCAGTGGCTCACATCTGTAATCCCAACACTTTGGGAGGCCATGGCGGGTGGATCACAAGGTCAGGAGATCAAGACCATCCTTGCTAACACGGTGAAACCCTGTCTCTACTAACAATACAAAAAATTAGCCGGGTGTGGTGACATGAGCCTATAGTCCCAGCTACTCGGGAGGCTGAGGCAGGAGAATCACTTGAACCCAGGAGGTGGAGGTTGAAGTGAGCTGAGATCACACCATTGCACTCCAGCCTGGGTAATAAAGCAAGACTCTGTCTCAAAAAAAAAAGAAATGCATTGACATACACAGACACGCACGTGAACACGCACATGTACACAACTCGCTTCCATCTTCTTCTCCGGGCTCAGGACTCTCAGAGGGTGGAAAGAGTGCGCCATGAGTCAAGGATCAACTCTGCAACTTTGCAGAGATCTTGAGATCTTTTTTCCTCTTGAGATCTTGTTCATAATAATAAACATCTGTACCCACCAATTCGGGATATTTTGAAGATAAAACAGAAAGGAAGGATAACAGAACGATGGCATGTTGTATAGTTTAAAAAAAAAATTTTATCCTTGACCAAAAATTCCTGGGAGGTAATCTCCAACACATCATGCCTGATAGGAATATCTTTTCCTGGGGATCTGGGATCACAATGGATAGTCTAATAATGAGATTTAGGGTGGGGACTAGTCAGGTCAGGAAAACTGACTACGTGATTTAGAGTCCAGGCTTTAGGTCACCCCTGGAAGGACTGGAGCCTGAAAACTGAGAGCAGCCATGTGGACAATCAAGTGTGCCTCTGTGACGAAGTTCCAGTACGAATCTTCCGCACCGAGGCTGGAGGGAGCCTCACTGGCTGGGACACTCCGTGTGCACCGACACATATCAAAACCAGGAGGGTAATGCATTCGGAACGCAGAGACGCTCCAGGCCTGCTGCCCTCCTGGCCTCAGCCCTAGGCCTTTCTTCCCCTGGCTGATTTTAATCCTTTTCCTGTAATCAAACCATAACTGTGAGTTCTAGCCAGTTCTTGGATGTAAACAAGCAGAACTCATCTGCCACCAGCTGAAAACACTCTTTTAAAAACCCTAAACCAAAGAAGGCCAGAACTCTCGCGAATCTGACCCAACAGATTTTGAAGCTAACGCTGAGGGCATCTGAAGTCAAAGCCAGACCAGACGGAGATCAGGCTCCTGGGAGGGAACAGGTGGAGTCCTCCTCAGGCTGCAGTGTCCCCGGGCTACAGCTGGGCAAGGGCTGCCTCTGGGTCACAGCCTCTAGGAACAAGAGTTGGGTACAGGTCAACCCTCTGATTTGTAGGACTCTGGTGATGAGCTCAGCTGGGAAACTGTGGTAATGGGAAGAGAATGGTTTTGCTTTTCCAAATCATCCCCACCTACATGCTTTGATCCACACTGGAACTCAGTGTGGAAACTGTCTTTGAACAGCCTAAGCCTGAACTGTGGGCCGTGTGTCCAGTTTTCTGGCTTTCAGCTTTATTTACGCCTTACCCCTACCCATCAGTGATGCCAGATCCATCCTGCCAAATATCGTTTTCATCATGTTACCCACCCCACCACCTCACGGCACCTTCCACACAACGAGACATGTCTCCAACGTCAGCCTGGCATTCAAGGTTCTTTCTGATGTGGCCCACCTCACCACTCCACCACATCGCCCCGTGGCCCTGCCAAATTCCATCAATCGTTTCTATCCACAAACTGAACTTTACCACCTCCAAACTGTTGTTTACATTACGTCCTACCCCTGAATGTTCTCTTCCTCTCCCCAAGTCCAAATGCTATAGACTGAGTTGTGACTCCCAAAAATTCATACATTGAAGCCCTAACCCCCTCTGTGACTGTATTTGGAAACAGGGCTCTTAGGAGATAATTAAAGTTAAGTGAGGGAGGAGGGGCCGATCAAGATGGCTGAATAGCAGCCTCCACCCATGATTCTCCTTGCAGGAAAATCGAATTGAACAACTGTCTACGCCAAAAAAGCATCTTCATAAGAACCGAAAATCAGGTGAGGACTCACACTACCTGGCTTTAACTTCATAACACTGAAAGAGGCACAGAGGAGGTAGGAAAGGCAGTCTGGAAACACTGATGTCACCCCTGCTCCATCCCCCACAGAGGCCGCTGTGGTGCTGAGAGAGAGTCTGCACTTGGGGGAGGGAGAATGCATCAATTGTGGGACTTTGCATTGAACGCAGTGCTGTCCTGTGCTCTGGGCCCCTAAATAAACTTGAAAGGCAGTCTAGACCATGAGGACTTCAGCTCCCAGGCAAGTCCTGATGCCATGCTGGGCTCAGAGCCAGTGGACTTGGGGCACATGACCTCGTGAGGCACCAGCCAGGGCAGCCAAGAGAGTGCCGGCACCACCCCTCCCCCAGCCCAGGCAGTGCAGCCTGCAGCAACAAAAGTGACTTCTTCCTTTTGCTTGAGGAGAGGAGATGGAAGAGTAGAGAGGACTCTGCCTTACCTCTTGAAGACCAGCTCAGCCACAGCAGGACAGAGCACTGGAGTTAAGAGGCCCCATTCCAGGACCTAGCTCCTGAATGACATCTAGATACACCCTGGGCCAGAAGGGAGTCTGCTGCCTTGAAGGAAAGAATCCTGCAGGATTCATCACCTGCTGACTCAAGAGCCCTTGGCTCCTGAATAGCCAACAGTGATACCCAGGGAGTATGCTATGGGCCTGGAGTAGGACTCTGAGACATGCTGGCTTCAGGTGAGACCCAGCGCATTCCCAGCTATGGTGTGTGTGGAGAGAAACTTCTCCTGAAGAAAAGCAGAGGGAAAGTAAAAAGGACTTTGTCTTGCAGCTTAGGTACCTGCCTGGCCGCAAGGGGGTAGAGCACCTCATGGGCTCCTGTGGTCGCCAATTCTAGGCCTTGGCTCTTAGACAGCATTTTTGGACCTGCCCTGGGCCAAAGGGGAGCCCACTGCTCTGAAGGGTAAGTCCCAGGCCTGGAAGCATCCACCACAGGCTAACTGAAGAGCCCTTGGGCGCTAAGTGAATATCGGCCGTGGCCTGGCAGTAATCCCTGTGGGCCTGTGGGGGTGGCCACAGGGCGAGGCCCCTTTGCCTGTGGAAAGAGAAGGAATAATGGGAAGGACTTAATCTCATGGTTTCAGTGCCAGCTCAGCCATTACAGAATAAAGCACCAAGTAACTTTCTAAGGTTTTTGACTCCAGTCCCTGGCGCCCAGACAGCATCTCTGGACCCACCAGGGCCTGAGGAAACTCGTTGCCCTGAAGGGAAGGACACAGCCTGGCTGGCTTTGCCACCTGCTGGCTGTAGAGCTTTAGGGCCTTGAGTGAACCTAGGCGATAGCCAGGTAGTGTTTCCAGTGGGCTTTGGGTGAGACCCAGTGCAGTTTCAATGGTGGAAGCCGTACGGATGTTGTGTTGGCCCACCCCCAGCTCCAAGTGACTCAGCAGAAAGAGAGAGACTGAGAATGCTTGGGAGAAATCACAGGTAGAGAATAAGAGTCCCTGCCTGGTAGTCCAGAGAATTCTTCCAGGTCTTAACCAAGACCACCAAGGCAGTACCTCTATGAGTCTGTAAGCACCACAGCATTACTGGGCTTGAAGTGTCGCCTAACACAGATACAGTTTAGATCACAACACCCACACCCTTTCAAATGCCTGGAAAGCCTCCCCAAGGCTGAGTACAAACAACCCCAGACTCAGAAGACCACAATAAATACCTAACTCTTCAATGCCCAGGCACTGACAAAAAACCCTGGAATCAAGACCTTCCAGGAAAACATGACCTCATCAAACAAACTAATTAAGGCACCAGGGACCAATCCTAGAGAAACAATTATGTAATTTTCCAGACAGAGAATTCAAAACAGTAGCTTTGAGGAGACTCAAAGGAATTCAAGATAACACAGAGAAAGGATTCAAAATTCTATCGGATAAATTTAACAGGATTTAAATAATTAAAAAGAATCAAGCAGAAATTCTGTAGTTGAAAAATGCAAATGAGATAATGAAGAATGCATCAGAGTCTCTTAATAGTAAAACTGAGCAAGCAGAAGAAAAAAGTATTGAGCTTGAAGACAAGCTATTTGAAAATACACAGAGGAGACAAAATAAAAATAAAAAAGAATAAAGCATGCCTACAAGATCTAGAAAATAGCCTCAAAAGAGCAAAGCTAAGAGTTATTGGCCTTAAAGAGGAAGTAGAGAAATAGACAGAGATAGAAAGTTTATTCAAAGGGATAATGACAGAGACCTTTCCAAACCTAGAGAAAGATAGTAATATTCAAGTACAAGGTTATAGAACAGCAAGCAGATTTAAGCTAAAGAAAATTACCTCAAGGCATTTAATACTTGAACTCCCAAAGATCAAGGATAAAGAAAGGATCCTAAAACAGCAAGAGAAAAGAAACAAACAGCATACAATGGAGCTCTAATATGTCTGGCAGCAGACTTTCCGTGGAAACCTTACAGGTTAGGAGAGAATGGCATGACATATCTTAAGTGCTGAAGAAAAAATATTTTACCCTAGGACAATATACCCAGCAAAAATATCCTTCAAACCTGAAGGAAGAATAAATGCTTTCCCGAACAAACAAAAGTTGAGGAATTTCATCAACACCAGACCTATCCTACAAGAAATGCTAAAGGAAGGTCTTCACTCAGAAACAAAAGGACATTAGTGAGCAATAAGGCATCATCTGAAGGGGCAAAACTCACTGGTAAAAGTAAGCACACAGAAAAACACAGAATGTCATAACACTGTAATTATTGTGTGTAAATGACTCTTAAGTAGAAAGACTAAAAGATGAACCAAACAAAAATAATAACTACGACAACTTTTTTCAAGACATAGATAAGATGTAAATAGAAACGACAAAAGTTAAAAAGCTGAGGAACATAGTTAAAATGTAAAGTTTATGTTTTGTTTTTCTTGTTTATTTGTTTATGCAAGCAATATAAAGTTGTCGTCAGTTTAAAATAATGAATTGTAAGATAGTTTTGCAAGCCTCATGGTAACCTCAAATCAAAAAACATACAGTGAATACACAAAAAAACAAGAAATCAAATTTTGTGACCAGATCACCTTCACCAAAAGGGAGAAAGGAAAGAAGGAAAGAAAGAGAAGACCATAGCAACTGGAAAACAAAAGGGTGAGAGTAAGTCCTTACTCCCTGTGGGCCTGATCCATAACAATATTGATGTTAATGAACTAAACTGTCCAATCAGAGAGTAGCTGAATGGGTTAAAAAGCAAGACTCAATGATCTATTGCCTGCAAGAAACATACTTCACCTACAAAGACACACACAGATTGAAAATAAAGGGATGGAAAAAGACATTTTTTGTCAATGGAAACTGATCAAGAGCAGGAGTGGCTATACTTATATCAGACTAAATAGACTTCAAGACAAAAACTAGAAGAGACAAAGAAGGTCATTATATAATGATGAAGGGACCCATTCAGCAAGCTGATGTAACAATTTTAAATAAATACGTACCCAACACTAGAGCACCCAGATATATAAAGCAAAGACTATTAGAACTAAAGAGAGAGATAGACCCAACACAGTAAGAACTGGAGATTTTAACACCCTACTTTCAGCATTGAACAGATCTTCTGGACAGAAAATCAACATAGAAACATTGAACTTAATTTTCACTGTAGATAAATGGACCTAGTAGGTATTTACAGAACATTTTATCCAGTGGCTACAGAATACACCTTCTTTTCCTCAACACATGGATTATTCTCAAGGATAGACCATATCTTAGGTCATACAACAAGTCTTAAAAGACTCAAAAAAATTGAAATAATATCAAGCATCTTCTCTGGTCACAATGGAATAAAACTAGAAATTAATAAGAGAAAATTTGGAAACTATACAAACACATGAAGATTAAATAATATGCTCTGGATCAATGACGAAATTAGAAGGAAATTGAAATACTTCCTGGAACAAATGGTAATGGAAATGTAGCATACCAAACCTTATGCGATACAACAAAAGCAGTGCTAAGAGGAAAGTTTATGGCTATAAACATGTACTTTTTAAAAGTAGAAACAACAGCAAATAGACAACCTAATGATGCATCTTAAAGAAATAGAAAAGCAAGAGCAAAACAAACCAAAAATTAGTAGAAGCAAAGAAATAATAAAGAGCAGAAATAAATGAAATTGAAATGAAGAAAACACAAAACATCAATGAAATGAAAAGTTAGTTTTTTGAAAAGATTAACAATATTGACAAAGTTTTAGCCTAAGACTAACTAAGGAAAAAAGAGAGAATACTCAAACAAAACCAGGAAAAAGGAAAAAGGAAACATTATAAGTGATACCACAGAAATTCAAAGGATCATTAGTGGCTATGATAAGTAATTATATGCAAATAAATGGAAAAATCTAGAAGAAATGGATAAATTTCTAGACATATCCAGCATACCAAGATTGAACCATGATAAAACCCAAAACCTGAACAGACCAATAGCAAATAATGAGATCAAAGCAGTAATAAAAATATCCCAGCAAAGAAAAGCCTGGGGCATGACGGCTACTCTGCTGAATTCTACCAAACATTTAAAGAACTAATACCAACTTTACCCAAACTATTCCAAAAACTAATACCAACTTTACCCAAACGATTCCAAAAATACCAACTTTACCCAAACTATTCCAAATACTACAATGCTAGTATTACCCTGATACCAAAACCGAAGATACATCAAAAAAAGAAAACTACAGACTGATATCACTAATGAATATAGATGCAAAAAAATCCTCAACAAAATATTAGCAAATTGAATTCCACAACCCGTTAAAAAGATCCTTCATCATGACCAAGTGGAATTCATCCCAGGCATGCAAGGATAGTTCAACACATGGAAATCACCCAGTGTGATACATCACATCAACAGAATGAAGGATGAAACTACATGATTATTTCAATGAAAAAGCATTTGATAACTTCCACATCCCCTCATGACTAAAAACCCTTGAAACGCTGAGTATAGACGTCACATGCCTCAACATAATAAAAGTAATACACGACAGACCCACAGCTAGTTTCACACTGCATGTGAGAAAACTGAGAGCCTCTTCTCTCAGATCTGGAACATAGCAAGGATACCCACTTTTATCATTGTTAATCAACATAGTTTTGGAAATCCGAGCTAGAACAATCAGACAAGAGAAAGAAATAAAGGGCACACAAATTGGAAAGGAAGAAATCAAATTATTCTTATTTGCAGATGATATAGTCTTGTATTTAGAAAACCCTAAAGACTCCACACACACACACACAAAAACTATTAGAACTGATAAACCAATTCAGTAAAGTTGCAGGATACAAAATCAACATACAAAAATCAGTGGCATTTCTATACGTAAACAGAGAACGTCTGGAAAAGAAATCAAGAAAGTAATTCCATTTACAGTTGCTACAAATAAAATAAAATACTTAGGAATTAACCAAAGAAGTAAAAGATCTCGAGCCGGGTGCGGTGGCTCACGCCTGTAATCTCAGGACTTTGGGAGGCTGAGGTGGACGGATCATGAGGTCAAGAGATCTAGACCGTCCTGGCCAACGTGGTGAAACCCCATCTCTACTAAAAATACAAAATTAGCCAGGCATGGTGGCACGCGCCTGTGGTCCCAGCTACTCGGGAGGCTGAGGCGGAAGAATCGTTTAAATCCAGGAGGCGGAGGTTGTAGTGAGCCGAGATTGCCCCACTGCACTCCAGCCTGGAGACAGCAAGATTCCATCTCAAAAAAAAAAAAAAAAAAAAAGAAGAAGAAGTAAAAGATCTCTACAATGAAAACTATACACTGATACAAGAAATTGAAGAGAACACAAATGAAATGAAAATATATCCCATATTCACAGATTGGAAGAATAAATATTGTTAAAATCTCCATATTACCCAAAGCAATCTACGGATTCAATGCAATTTCTATCAAAACATCAATGACATTCTTCACAGAAATAGAAAAATCCTAAAATTTATATGAAACTACAAAAGACCCAGCATAGCCAAAGCTATCCTAAACAGAAAGAACGAAACTAGAGTTTATTATCCAACTTCAAATGATACTAGAGAGCTAAGCAGTCAAAACGACATGATACTGACATAAAAACAGATGCCAAGATTATAATTGTGGAAAGAACAGTCTCTTCAATAAATGATGCTGAGAAAATTGGATTTTCTTTTCTTTTCTTTTTTTCTTTTTTTTTTTTTTGAGACAGAATCTCACTGTGTCACCCAGGCTGGAGGGCAGTGGTGCAATCTCGGCTCGCTGCAACCTCTGCCTCCCAGGTTCATGCGATTCTCCTGCCTCAGTCTCCCAAGTAGCTGGAACTACAGGTGCGTGCCACCACACTCGGCTAATTTTTTGTATTTTTAGTAGACACGGGGTTTCACCATGTTAGCCAGATGGTCTCAATCTCCTGACCTCGTGACCTGCCCACCTCGGCCTCCCAAAGTGCTGGGATTACAGACATGAGCCTGTAATCCAATTTGGCCTGGCCAAAAATTGGATTTTTTTAATATGACAAGAAATAGGGGCTTGATTTCATTCTTCTGCATATGGACATTCAATTTTCTCAGAATCATTTATTGAAGAGGCTGTCCTTTCCACAATGTGTATTCTTGGCACTTTTGTCAAAAATAAGTTCACTGCAGATGTATGGATTTATTTCTGGGTTCTGTATTCTATTTCATTGGTCTATGGTGTCAATTGCAACAACACGGATGGAACTGGAAGTCATTACGTTAAGTGAACTAAGCCAGGCACAGAAAGACAAACTTCCCATGCTCTCACTTATTTGCACAAGCTAAAAGGAAAAATCATTGAACTCATGGAGATAAAGAGTAAAAGGATGTTTCCCAGAGGCCGGGAAGGGCAGTGGCGAGATGGTAAGGACATGGGGGTTGTTAATGGTACAAAAAATCAGAAAGAATGAATAAGACGTAGTATTTAATAGCACAACAGAGTGACTACAGTCAATAATAATTTACTTATACATCTTAAAATAACTAAAAGAATGTAATTGGATTATATTACAAAGAATAAATGTTTGAGGTGATGGATACCCCATTTACCAGATGTAATTATTATGCATAGCATGCCTATATCAAAATATCTCATATAGCTCATAAGTATATGTACCTACTGTGTACACACAAACATTAAAAATTAAAATAATAAGTCAGGAGCCGGGCGCTGTGGCACATGCCTGTAATCCAAGCACTTTGGGAGACCAAGGCGGGAAGACTTGATCACGAGGTCAAGAGATCAAGACCACCCTGCCCAACATGGTGAAACCCCCTCTCTACAAAAAATACAAAATTAGCTGGACGTGGTGGCACGTACCTGTGTTCCCAGCTACTTGGGAGGTTGAGGGAGAAGAATCACTTGAACTCGGGAGGCAGAGGTTTCAGTGAGCTGAGATCGCGCCACTGCACTCCAGCCTGGCAATGGAGTGAGACTCCATCTCAAAAAATAAAAATAAAGTCAGGTCATAAGGGTGGGCTCCCAATCTGATAGGATGAGCGGCCTCATAAGAAGTTCCACGTACCAAGGAAAGGTCGTGTGAGCACGAAATGAGAAGACTGCCTCCTGCAACCCAAGGCCCCCTGCGGGCACCTTTATCTGGACTGTCCAGCTTTCAGGACTGAGGGAAAACAAATTTCTGTTGTTTCAGCCACCCAGCCTATGGTATTTTGTTATGGCAGTCTGAGCTGACTGACACAGCAAATTGTTATCTATCCTTCAAGGATCTTCCTCAAATCCAGAAAGAAGATTCTTTCCCTCTTCTCTGTCACCGCCTCCCCCGCTCTCATCCATGCTGGCCCTCTATGTGACTTACCTTGGACATTTTTTATAATCAACTTTCATTATAGTTCCAATCAACTAAACTGGAAGTTCCTTCAGGGCAGGAACCTTGTCTGTTTGGCTCTGTAACCTTACACCACCTAGCACACCATAGGTACTGTGATGCTTAATATTGTCAACTTGATTGGATTGAAGGACACCTCAATAGCTGGGAAAGTATTGCTTCTGGGAGTGTCTGTGAGGGTGTTGCCAGAGGAGGTTGACATTTGAGTCAGTGGACTGGGAGAGGAAGACCCACCCTCAGTGTGGGTGGGCACCATCCTACTGGCTGCCAGCATGGCTAGAACAAAGCAGGTGGAAGAAGGTCGGACAAGCTGGCTTGCTGAGCCTTCTGGCTTTCATCTTTCTCCGGTGCTGGAGGCTTCCTTCTGTTTTTCCTGCCCTTGCACATTGGATTCCAATTCTTTGACTTTGCGTTCTTAAACTTACATCAGTGGTTTGCCAGGGGCTGTCAGGCCTTTGGCCACAGGCTGAAGGCTGTACTGTGGGCTTCCCTGCTTTTGACACTTCTGGAATCAGACTGAGCCACTACTGGCTTCTTTCTTCCCCAGCTTGCAGATGGTCTGTTGTGGGACTTTGCCTTGTGATCATGTGAGCCAATTCTCCCTAATAAACTCCATTTCATATACACATATATCCTATTATTTCTGTCCTTCTGGAGAATCCTGACTAATACAGGTTTTGGTACTTGGAGTGGGGCATTGCTATAAAGATACCCGAAAATATGGAAGTGACTTTGGAAGTGGGTAACAAGTTTGGAGGCCTCAGAAGAAGACAGGAAGAGGAGGGAAAATTTGGAACTTCCTAAAGATTTGTTGAAGGGTTATGACCAAAATGCTGATAGCGATATGGACAATGAAGTTCGTGCTAATGAGGTCTCAGATAGAGATGAGGAACTTATTAGGAACTGGAATAAAGGTCAACCTTTAACAAGGAGACTGATGGCGTTGTGTCCCTGCTCTAGGGATCTGTTGAACATTGAACTTGATTTAGGGTTTCTGGCAGAAGAAATTTTTTTTTTTTTTTTTGAGACGGAGTTTCACTCTTGTTACCCAGGCTGGAGTGCAATGGCGCAATCTCCACTCGGCGCAATCTCGGCTCACCGCAACCTCCGCGTCCTGGGTTCAGGCAATTCTCCTGCCTCAGCCTCCTGAGTAGCTGGGATTACAGGCATGTGCCACCATGCCCAGCTGATTTTTTGTATTTTTAGTAGAGACGGGGTTTCACCATGTTGACCAGGATGGTCTCGATCTCTTGACCTCGTGATCCACCCGCCTCGGCCTCCCAAAGTACTGGGATTACAGCCATGAGCCACCGCGCCCGGCCAGAAGAAATTTTTATGCAGCAAAGTGGTCAAGATTTGGCCTGCCTGCTACTAACAGCATACGCTCATCTACATGAGCAAAGAAATTACGAGAAACTGGAACTTCTATTGAAAGGGAAGCAGAGCATAAAGGTTTAGAAAATTTGCAACCTGATAATGTGGTAGAAAAGAAAAACCCATTTTCTGGGGAGAAATTGAAGGCTTAATAGCCAAGCCAATAAGGAAAATGCCTCCAAGGTATTTCAGAGACCCCCTTTGGCCCTCCTAGCACAAGCCTGGAGGTCTAGGAGGGAAAAGTGGCTTCATAAGTCAGACCCAGGGCCTTGCTGCTCTATGCAGCCTAGGGACATGGTTCCCTGCAACCCAGCCACTCCAGCACCAGCTGTGGCTAAAAGGGATCTAGATACATCTCAGGCCACTGCATCACAGGGTACAAGCTGGAAGCCACCAAGGCTTCCACATGGTGTGAAGTCTGCAGGTGTGCAGAGGGCACACCTCTGGTTTAGGCTTGGGAGCCTGCACCTAGATTTCAGAGAATATATGGAAATGCCTTGGTGTTCATCAGGGAGAAAGCCCTTATGGAGAATCTCTACTAGGGCAGTGCACAGAGGAAATGTGAGGTAGAAGCCCCCATCCATATTCCCCACTGGGGCACTCTCTCATGGAGCTGTGAGAAGAGGGCCACCATTCTCCAGACCCCAGAATGGCAGATCCACTGACAGCTTGTGCTGTGCACTCAGAAGCCACAGGCACTCAACGTCAGCCCCCACAAGCAGCTGAGGGGGCTGTACCCTGCAGAGCCATGGGGTCAGAACTGCCCAAGGCCTTGGGAGCTCCCCCCATTGTATCAGCATGTCTTGGATGTGAGACAGGAAGTCAAAGGCACTTATTTTGGGGCTTTAATATTTAATGACTGGGTCAGGCATGGTGGCTCAGGCCTGTAACCCCAGCACTTGTAGAGGCTGAGGCAGTTGGATCATGAGGTCAGGAGTTTGAGACCAGCCTGATAGTGAAACCCCATCTCTACTGAAAAAAAAAAAAAAAATTAG
>NW_016108052.1:102797-128270 GCF_001604975.1 Cebus imitator
GCATGGTGGTGCGTGCCTGTAATCCCAGCTACTCAGGAGGCTGAGGCAGGAGAATTGCCTGAACCCAGGAGGCGGAGGTTGCGGTGAGCCGAGATGGCGCCATTGCACTCCAGCCTGGGTAACATGAGTGAAACTCTGTCTCAAAAAAATAAAAATAAAAATAAATTAAAAAAAGTAGTTTGGGTGCACCTGGCCCTGCACAGCCTCACTGACCATCAATTCCCGGTCCACTGCAAACACACCCCTCCCATCCTTGGGCTCCAGGCGGAAGGCAACCACAGGCACATATACCAAGTAGGGGTATTGCCTGCCCTTCTCCATGGCCAGGGCAGCAGCATGGCCCGAGATGCGCCTCTCCGCACGTAGAACAGATGCATGGCGGCCCATGGGTGCCACGAACATCTCTCTGCCCAGGTGTGAGTGCAGCAGTGCCAGCACCAGCACAAAGTCCTGGTCGGGCACCACCGTCCAGTGAGAGGGCACTGGCTCCTTCAGTGGCACAAGGTGTGCATCTACCCGGCCCTGCTGGACCACCACCGGAGAGACGGGTGTCTTGGGGCGGGCTCTTCCTACAGGGAGGTAGGCCAGTCGGCCGCGGTAGGTGCGCAGGGCTGCCGGGCGCAGGAAGGTGCCCAGAGTGAAGCGCATCTCCCCCAGGCGCCGATCCTTCGCCCTCTCCAGGTCCACGTCAGCAGTGAAGCCCTAGGCCAGACTGAGCACAGAGAAGAGGCGCAGCCCGGAAGCCATGTGCAGTGACAGCAGGTTCAGGGGCGACAGTAGCCTGCGGCACAGCAACAGCGCGCAGTTGGTCGGGAGGTCTCCATCAGTAACCTAATCACAGCCAGCATAATGGTTCGAGGACGCTGGCAGCACGTTGCCAGAGCCTGCGGGGAGGCTGCACAGGTGCCTGGATGGCGGCCTCCCAGTCAGGCCGCTCCGTGAGCCAAGTCACCACCTGCGCATCAGCTGGTCCCCAGACCTGACTACCGGAGCGGCCCAGCTCCGCCGACCGCACCAGCTCCCACGCGTGGTTCCGCCACTCAGTGAGCACGGGCGTGACGAAGACTTCAGCCTCAGCCAGGACGGGCTGCACGTGACTCCGGAAGAGCTGCAGGGCCTTGCCCTGGCCCCAGCGCGGGTTCAGCAGCACCAGCACGTGGCAGAGCCGCCCGCGGGATCCGTGACCGCGACCCACGGCTTCCGCGCCAGGGGTCCCGGAGCTGTCGGGCACTGCCCGTGGCGGCGGCTCCTGCCTTCCGCTCCTCATCGCTGCTGCCCAGGCAGCCGTCGCGGCAGGCTGTGGGGCTCCCCCTCCCCACGCGGAGCCCGGAGCCTGGGCTGTGGGAGCACCGACGTTGCCCCCTGCTCCCTGCGGCGGCTCGATCCAGTCGGTCCGGTTTGCCGGGAGACGGGAGGCTCGATCCAGTCGGTCCGGTTTGCCGGGAGGCGCCACCACCGTTCTGCAGTGGCCTGGGGAGGAACGCAGCTCGTCCCAAGCTCAGCCCACGTCTGACGGACTAGAGCGCCCGCTGGAGCGGACTCCCCCGCCTCGCTCCCTCCCGCCTCAAACTTTTCGCTCAACCTCTCTCTTCCTCTTGCTCTAGCCATGTAGGACATGCTGGCTTCTCCTTCCCCTTCTGCTGTGATTGTAAGTTTCCTGAGGCCTCCCCAGCCATGCTTCCTGTACAGCCTGCAGAACGGTGAGCCAATTAAACCTCTTTTCTTTAAAAATTACCCAGTTTCAGGTGTTTCTTTATAGCAGTATGAGAACAGACTAATACGGTACTTCATAACTTGACAGGAATGAATAAATGAAGTGAAACAGATAATAAACACTATGGGAGATCGGAGGAGAGGACTTACCCCTGGAAGTCATCAGGGATGATGGCCTTCATGAGAGGTCCTTGAAGGGCAGGGAGGACCTGAACAGGCAGAGGAGGCAGAAAGATCTCAGAAGTGAGATCATAAAGGCATATTGGAGGCAATGAAGATGCAGTCTGGTCGGAGCAGAGGCTCTCCCAGAGACAGGAAATCGTCATATTTGCAAACTGGAGAGAAAGATTTGGTACTGCCGGTCCTAAGGGAAAGGTGATGGACTTGATGACCTCTCAAAATGATCCAAAACCGAATGGTAAATGCCTAGTTTTCACAATGAAAGGTCCAGGCTGGCCTTTTGAAGGTTAAAGCCTTAGATTGAAAAGCAATGGTGCTGAGCCACTGTAACTAGTAGAACAGTCTCTAAGAGAGGTGTGTACTCACTTGTGCCTGCTAGAGAAGGAAGGGTTCTTAAAAGTGATCTAGTCCGGCCAGGCGCAGTGGCTCACGCCTGTAATCCCAGCACTTTGGGAGGCCAAGGCGGGTGGATCATGAGGTCAAGAGATCGAGACCATCCTGGTCAATATGGTGAAACCCCGCCTCTACTAAAAATACAAAAAAATTAGCTGGGCATGGTGGCCCGTGCCTGTAATCCCAGCTACTCAGGAGGCTGAGGCAGGAGAATTGCTTGAACCCAGGAGGCAAAGGTTGCGGTGAGCCATTGCACTCCAGCTTGGGTAACAAGAGCAAAACACCAACTAAAAAAATTTACAAAGTGATTAAGTCAAACTCTTATTTGGCAGAAGGAGAAACGGAGGCCAAGAGAAGGGAAGGCTGCCAGACAGAGGCAGAGGCAGGAATTGAATTTGAGGTCCTGCGAGGCATGCTGCCCGTGCTGCCCTGCTGACTCCCCTTCCTGGGACAGCAAGGAAGGCAGTTTGCATTTCTCAGTTCAGCTGTTCCCAAGGAGACGTCCAACCCAGACCCCCATAGTCCCTCTGGCAAGCACTGAAGGTATTTTATGTGTTTCAGCCCTATGGGCGATACTCTGTCAATCTAGAATTTGTCTGACCGTCAGTCACAGTGAGATCAGAAAAGGCCTTGAGTGCCTGCCAAGTGCTAGAGCTTTATCAGGCAGAGGAAGTTCTCTGGGAAGAAGGGGAAAAGCTGGTGCACCCTGCTGGTGAGGAAGCTGGCCTATGGTGGGTGGTCTGGGGGCTTTCTCCTTGCACATCCAGCTGGGCCTGAAACTGGTACATCCCATCTGACTTTCTCCAAGGAGAATTTGATTTCCTTTCCCAGCACTGAGCTTGTTTCTGCCTGACACAGGGACAAAACTGTTTCTTTTACCTGGGAGCTTCAGCTCGCAGTCGGCATCAGAAGCAGCAATTTAAGAAGAAAAGGCTGGTGAAGGGAATGTATCACTGAACTATCCAAAAGACTCTTTGTGGCCTTCAAGCTACTATGTGCAAACGCTCAACTCTCTGAACCTCAGTTTCCTCATCTATAAATTGAGGAGCATATCGCCACCCTCCCTGGGCTTATGGGTGGTTCAGATCAAGCTCAGGTCTACACAGATATTTGACACTGATTTGCAGTCTTCTTCAAATGCCCCCTGCAAGCTCTCGGTTCCTTATCTGCTGGGGCTAGAGGTAAAAGGACCAACCAGGAGGCAGCTGAGGTTTTCTTCAGAAGTGCCCCTGGATGGCAGAATCAGAACCTAAGCAAAAAAGGATCCTCAGTGACCAAGGAGAGTGACAGAAAGGAGGGGAAATGAAGGAAGGGAGATGGACTTGGGGTGTGGTGCAAAAGCTGTTCATTCATGTCTCAAATATTTGAACCTACCAATGTGCCAAGCACCGTGCTGGGCCCTGGGAACTCAGATGAGCAAGACTCATTCATTCATTCATTCATCAAACATAGTTATTAAGGGACTTGTATGAAGCTTCCAGGTTCTGGCATAGAGAAGGGGTCAGGCAAGCAAATGAGAAACTGAAATGCAGGCTGGTAAGTATTCTAAGAGAGGATACAGACAGGGAGGCAAAGGGCATTGGCAATGGAGAGAGCCCTTATATTCTGAGGCTGCAAGGAATTCCCCAAGGCTGGAAGGGACGGTATGTCTTGTGGTGAGAGGGGAAGCTGGAAAGGCCAAGAAAGGCCCTGAATGCCACCAAGAGTTTGGACCACCTGTACATAGAAAGCCACTGAGCACTTTCCCAAAGGGATGCCAGATTCAGATTCTAATTTGGCTACCATGTGGCCAGGTGGAATGAAACAGGGGGATGAAGCAAAGAGGAGGGGAAGAAGGAAGAGAGGAGACTCTGGAGGTGGTTTGGACTGGGTGACTGGCCTTTAGTGGGCAGGGAGAGGGGACAGGCAGCTGTGCAGCCCGTATTCACTGAATGGATGCAGGGCAGGGTGTGGGGGAACTTATAACCACACAGGGACCTAAGCCCACCCCAGGTGCACTGAATCAGCATCTCTGGAATGGGGCCCAGCAGTGCATATACTGCAGGTCAGTGTTCCTGGTCTTGGGGGTTGCGCAGAGGATCCCTAAGACCAGCCACAGGCTCAATGATTTGCTATAAGGACTCAAAGGACTTAGAAAAGCCATTATACCCTTGGTTATGGTTCATTACAGTGAAAAAATACAGATTAAAATCAGCAAAGAGAAAAGGGACAAAGTCCAGAAGAAACAAGGCACCAGCTTCCAGTTATCCTTTCCCAGTGGAGTTGCAGAGACAGTGGTTCATTCTCCCAGCAGTGATGTGTGACGGCACATGCTAAGTGCTGTCCGCCAGGGAAGCCACCCAAGCAAGCCTTGGTGTTCAGGGTTTTTCTTGGGGGTCAGTGATGCAGGCATGCAGCTCCTGGGTGATTGACCCAGCTACTCAGGCTTCAGTCCCTAGAGAAGTCATATTAATAGAGCAAAGCCCAAAGCCTCAGGCATACAAAAACATTCTTAGAAGGCATAATATTTGGCCAAGCGTGGTGGCTCATGCCTGTAATTCCAGCATTTTGGGAGGCTGAGGCAGGTGGATCAACTGAGGTCAGGAGTTCAAGACTAGCCTGGCCAATATGGCGAAACCCCATCTCTACTAAAAATAGAAAACAAAAATAGGCATGATGGCAGGTGCCTGTAATCCCAGCTACTAGGAAGGCTGAGACAGAATTGCTTGAACTCGGGAGATGGAGGTTGCAATGAGCTGAGAAAAAAAGAAGGGAGAATATTCTAAGGACTCAGAGGTTATCTCCCCAGAGGTGGTCAGGGGTCAATCCTTTTTGTGGAATGTGCAGGGTTGGAGTGACCCAAGGCTGCTGGGCAAACAAACCCTTTACTGTCCAGTGGTCTATATTAGAATGCCCCGGGGAGCTTGCAGAATGCTTTATAGCCAGGCTGCACCCAGACCAATCACTCAGAGTCTCTGCAAGGTGAAGACCCACTGCCATGGATAGTAATTGGTACCAAGGGAGGGAGTGGGTTCATCCCAGAGGGAACGAGGAGAGAGTGGTCACAGGTGGAAAATATGGCGAAGAACAGTAGACTCAGGAGCAGCAGAGGGTGCAGACGGGAGGAAGGATGGCACACAGGGAAGGAGCGGCCAGGGAAAAGGTAGAGAACCAGGGTCCCCAGGGTCTGGACAGCAAAGAGAGAGAGAGAGAGCCTGCAGTCAAGTCACATAGTGGCCTGGTGCCTCAGCTCAGGCTGCTGTAACAAATTGCTAGGTGGCTTAGACTGTAATTTATTTTTCATAGTTCTAGAGGCTGGGAAGTTGGAGATCAGGCGCCCGCATGGTTTGGGTTGGGTGAGGATCTTTTCTTAGTTTCTCCTATGAACACTTCCTTGCTATATCCTCACATGGCACAGAGGGAAAGACAGAGACAGAGAGAGCGAGATAGAGAGAGAAAGAGAGAGAGAGAGAGAGCCTACTTGCTCGTGCTTCCTCCTGTAAGGGCACTAACCCCATCATGCAGGATAAAACATTCAGTGCATTGCACCTGGGAAGTCTCAGTTAGGTCTGGGGGAGGGACACGGTGCCAGGAGGAGCAAAAATTTCTATCTGTCTGGTACTCTCTTCCCCCTCCCCCTCCCCTTCCTCCTCTTGCTTTTCCTCCTCCTTCTGACCCCCTCCCTCCTTCTCTGCAGCTCTCCACCGCCCCCCAGACTTTCTTCATAGAACCAGAAGGGGACGCCTGAATTGGCCTGGACTGCCCAGCCTGTACAGTTCTGGAAGTGGGGTAGGGGTGGATGGAGTGAACTCAGCAGGCCTTGACTTTTCCAGGTCTAAGCACTGAAGATGCTTTGGTGCTTCTACACAGGGGAGAAAATTCAAAAAGAAACAAAACCATAAACCATACAACACAACTGTTACATGGATGCTAAAAATAAATTTTTTTCTTTAAGTTTCCAATGGCAAAAGTGTGAATATTTGGAAGCTGAATCTCCCTTGCCCTCTTTTGGAGGATGTACTGGTTTTGTAGTCACCCCAAACCTGCCTCAGTTTACCTATGTACTGGGTCACTCAGCCCTGTGGACCTTTGAATCTCAAGCCCAAGCACACCAGCACAAAGGCCTTTGGAGCCCTAGTATTCTTCCTGGGGTGGGGGACACACTATCTCTGCATTATCCCCCATCCCCACCCCAATGGCTCTCCAGGGGAGAAGAGCTTTGATGCATTATTAAGGGATCTTCGGGGCAGCTCTCAGCTGATTCCCAACATGTGACTCGCTATGAGCTGGAGCTCAGCTGAGCTCTGGGGAGACCCAGGTAAACAGACGCCGTCCCCGGCCTGGACTGGGAGCAGGGGAAGGGGCACGACTTTGATCAGCATCAGTGCTGCCAGGCAGGGGCCAAGAAGCTTAAGGATTCTGGGGATACCTTAGCCTGAGGCTCTACATCCTCCAAGATTGGTGTCTGGGAAGAGGGGAACATGAGCTACAGAAGCCAGCCATGGCGGACACCCAGGCCATGGCACATGATGGTATGTGGGATTCCAGGGGCAGGGCCCATGCCTGGCATGTGGCAAGAGTTCGAAAACTATGATGGGATCAAATTCCCACCAGCAGAGCCCGTCCAGGGTCACCAGAGAGCCTCCTGCCACCCTGGCCTGTCTCACTGGGGTTCTGCCTTGCTGAAGCCAAAAATCTAAAGCTGATTACAGTAAGCAGTCGGTCACCCTCTCCCAGTCTGGTCCTTCCTGGCCTCGGGCCACACATCAGTTCCGGGAAGCCCTTATTGTCCACTACAATGTGGCTTCCTCTGCTCCAAGTGTGGATCTGGTGTGAGCCTGGCATTGGAAGCTGCTTGGCTGGATTCAGACTCTAGGTCCCAGTACAACAAAAACACTCATTAACCATGCGGTCTCAGGCAAGTGACTTAACCCCTCTAAGCCTTGATTTCGTCATCCATAAATGAAAACTAAAACTAGTCCCTGTTATCAGAGCTCACAGAGCAAACTGCAGAACACAGTGCCTGCCATAAGAGAAGCACTAAGCATGAGTTAACTGGGTGAACGGATGAGGAAACACAGGAAGTGCGGCCTGCCCAGGGATTGACCTGGGGAAGCATCTCCTGGCTTCTTCTCCATAAGGATCTGGGTCAAATCCTCTCATCACTCAGAAGGCCTTAGGGGCCAGCAAGTGACAGGGGAGAAGACTATGACTGGAACACAGCCTCATTCATTCATTCATTATGAATGAATGAGGCTGTGTTCTAGTAACCTCCCAGGACCATTCAGACCTGGGAGGGTCCTGTGGGGGCCCTTCCTGGCACCAGGAGATGAGGGAGAAAGGATGAAAGCCAGGAGCTTTCCCAGGACTAATCAAGTCATTATAGGATTGGATTGCAGGCACTCAGTTTACATGATAAAGCTCATTTTGGAAGTGGTGGAAATAACACTGGTTTTAAGAAATAATTTAGTTTCCATGAAACGAATGCAAAGGGCAGAAATAAATGTGAATGCCTAATCCAAATTCAGTCCTCTCCAAAAAGCATCCAACTCTCTGAAAGTTGGTTTTAAAGGAAGTTTCTCCCACCCTCCTACCCGGACCCTATCCTTAAAAGGTGAGGTGTCCAATCATCTGGGAGGGGATACAGCTTCAACTCTGCCCAGCCCTGGTTGTTCTCAATGAAAGAACAACTGGGTTTTTTGTTAACTCTTTGTTCTGTCATCTTTGTCACCCCATCTCTTTTCAAAAGCTGTTCGTTAGTTTTTTGTTTTTTTGAGACAGGGTCTCACTCTGTCACCCAGACTGGAGTGCAGTGATATGATCTCAGCTCACTGCAACTTCTGCCTCCCAGGCTCAAGCAATCCCGAGTAGCTGGGACTATACATACATGCCACCATGGCTGACTAATTTTTGTATTTTTTATTGTAGAGATGGGGTCTCGCCATATTGCCCAGGTTGGTCCCAAACTCCTGGACTCAAGCAATTCTCCTGCCTCAGCATCTCAAAGTACTGGGATTACAGGCATAAGCCACCTTGGCTGGCAAAAGCTGTGATCTTTATGCACTGGGGGAGGGGGAGCATCAAGAAGGTAGAAGCTTTCTTAACTTGCCAGATCTTGGGAGATTTTGTTGCCATCCTAGGTCTTGAGGCTGTCTCACCTGGAGCTGCAACAGACATTTCAACCACATCTCACAATCCTGATTTTAGCTCTCCTCTCTCCCACTCTATGACAACCTGGAGCTTTATTAGAAAGCCTTAGCCTGACATTATAACCTTTACCAGGCACTGGGGTAAAGAACTAGATAGAAAAAAAGTCTATCTAGTCCAAAATGTCAGAGAGGCTCTGTGTCATGGCTCATATCTGTAATCCCAGCACTTTGGGAGGCTGAGGCAGGCAGATTGCCTGAGGTCAAGAGTTCGAGATCAGCCTGGCCAACATGGTGAAACCCCATCTCTACTAAAAATACAAAAATTAGCCAAGTGTGGTGGTGGTTACCTGTAGTCCCAGCTACTTGGGAGGCTGAGGCACAAGAAACACTTGAATCCAAGAAGCAGAGGTTGCAGTGAGCTGAGATCGCACCACTGCACTCCAGCCTGGGTGACAGAGTGAGACTCCATCTCAAAAACAAACAAACAACAACAACAACAAAAACCAACAATCAAAGAGAAACCCTGGGTTAGAGGGAGAGACATCCTCCAGTGAGCATGGCCTTAGGCTTTCAGCCCCTCTAACCATGATGTTTCTTGCTCTTTTTCTCCATCTCTCACTGGCCCAGATGTGGGGAAGGGGGGAGTTAGACCGGGTAAGTAAGATCCAAGCACCTGTAAACCTCTGAGCCAAATACAATTCTTCAGATAGCAGAATGCAGTCTGAGGGGAAGTGGCGAGAAACATGGTTCCTTTCATCTTCTATTACACTGGCTTTAAAAATTCATCTTAAAAATATGACAACAACATTCAATGTGGCATTGTTCATAACTGAAAAAGATTGAAAACAACCTAAATGTCTGCTTACAAGGACCAGATAAATAAATCATGATACATTCATGCAGTGGGGACTGTATGGAGTTACTGAAAGGGTGAAATACCTGTAGATATAATACCAAACAATCTCCAAGACATATTATTAAGAATACCAGGGCCAGGCCCAGTGGCTCACACCTGCAATTCCAGCACTTTGGAAAACTCAGGCAGAAATATGGCTTGAGCTCGGGAGCTTGAGACCAGCCTAGGCAACATAGTGAGACTATATCTCTACAAATACAAAAATAAAAAAATTAGGCGTGATGGCACACACTTGTGGTCTCAGCTATTTGGGAGGCCATGGTGGGAGGATCACTTGAGTAGGTGAGGTCGAGGCTGCCATGAGCTATGATTGTGCCACTATACACCAGCCTGGGTGACAGAGCAAGACCCTTTCTCAAGAAAGAAAAAGGTTACCAATAAAATGCAGGAACACTGTGCCGGGTGTACTAATACTTGTATGAAAATATATTTTAAAATACTATTTGAACCTAGATGCTGAGTGTGCATAGACCTTCTCAGAAAAGACACACGAGAACGCAGTAACACTGGTTGTCTCTTGGAAGGGGAGCTGAGGCCTGGAAGAGGAAGGGATGGGAGAGAGATTCCCTCTTCACTCTAGGTCCTTTGCATCTTGAATTTTGTACTCTGTGCATGTACTATCTATTCAGAAACAAACACAGATGGTCCCCAGCTTACTATGTTTTTGTTTGTTTGTTTGTTGTTTTGAGACAGAGTTTTGCTCTTGTTGTCCAGGCTGGAGTGCAATGGCACAACGTTGGCTCACTGCAACCTCCGCCTCCTGGGTTCCAGTGATTCTTCTGCCTCATCCTCCCGAGTAGTTGGGACTACAGGCATGTGCCATCACGCGTGACTACATTTTTGTATTTAGTAGAGACGGTGTTTCACCATGTTGGCCAGGATGGTCTCGATCTCTTGACCTCATGATCCGCCCACCTCGGGCTCCCAAAGTGCTGGGATTACAAGCATGAGCCACCGCACCAGGCCAGCAGGAACTGTATTTCAAGTACCATATAACTATTCTGATTTTCACTTTCGGTATTTAATAAATTACGAAATGGTCAACACTTGACTATAAAATAGTTGGATGATTTTGCCCAGCTGTAGGCTAATGTTCTGAGTATGTTTAACGTGGGCTGGGCTGAGCTATGATGTTCAGTAAGTTGGGTGTATTAAATGCATTTGTGACTTACAATATTTTCCATTGACAGTGGGTTTATTGGAATGTAACTCCAACGTAAATGGACGAACATTGACGGTACACACAATGGGACATTATTCTACATTATTCTGCCTTAAAAATGAATGAAATTCTGATACATCCTACAATACGGATGAACCCTGAAAGCATTATGCTAAATGGAATAAGAGACACAAAAAGACAAATCTGTACCATTCCTCTTACACAAGGTACCTAGAATAGGCAAATTCATAGAGACAACAAGTAGAATAGTGGTTATTAGGGGCTGTGGGGAGAGGGAGTGGGGGGTTACTGTTGAATAGGTACGGTGTTTCTGTCTGGAATGATGGAAAGTTCTGGAAATAGATAATGGTGAAGGTTGTGCAGCATTGTGAATGCACTGAATGACAGTCAAGTGTACCCTTAAAAGTGGTTAAATGGTATGTCTTGCGTTACAGACATTTTGCCGCAATAAAAACCAAATACATAACATAAGCTATTTTAAAATACATGTTTTACAATTTCAGTGTCTAACGACCACTTAATGAAAATCCACCACCTCCAGTGGGAGTGTGTGGCATCCAAGAGCCTGAGCTTTGGAACCAAACTGAACTGAGCTGGACTCATGCCTCCACCAGTAACTAGTTTTGTCACCTTCTAAATTAACCTTCGAGAGTAGAGGTCAGTAAACTCTTCCTGTAAAGCATTAGACAGTGAGTATTTTAGGTTATGCAGGCCATATATGGTCTCCGCTGTAAGCAACTACTCAATGTAAAAGCAGCAGCCACAGACAGCCAACGAATGAATGAATGAATGAATGAATGAATGAGGCTGTGTTGCAGTAACAACGGGCAGTGGCCAGATTTGGCCCACAGGCTGCAGTCAATCTCTGCTCTGTGGCTTTCAGTTCCCACGTTTGTAAGATAGGGACAATAATACGACCACCGCACAGTGCCACTGTGGGAATAAATGGGGCAATGTGTCAAATTCTTTGCTAAATGCCTTGTGTATAATAAGTAGCCAATAAATGCTTATTTTTGTAAATGTGGTTGTTGAGGTAGATGCTGAGAATGCAGAAGAAGGAAGTCACATTTACTGAGCACCTACTGTAAACACAGCAGGGCCAACTCTTACTAGGACAGGACTTCCTTTGTTATTTTTATTAGTTACTTATCCAAAACATCTCATGTTGGCACGGAGCTTCGCGCTTTGGGTCCATTAGCTCATTTCATCTTCCTGATTACTCTCTGGGGTAAATATTCTGAATCAGGAAGCCAGACCTCCAAGGGCACCCTGCTAGGCAGAACAGAGACAAGGTTTGAAGCCTCAGCCATCTTATTCCAAAGCCTGGGTTCTCAACCAAGCGTAGTACTGCCCGCTTGTGCTCCACTCTGTTCCCTCCACCCTGGGAGATCTTCTGAGAGGGGGAGGGTTTTATAAGAATGAGGAGGTACTGCTGGAGTTTAGTGGCCAGAGTCCAGGAATGCTAAACGCCTGGCAGACCCGTTTAAATGTCTGTAAAACAAAACATTACCCGGTCCCAAAGGGACGCCCAAATATCAGTGGTACTCCACATCACGCTGCCCAGATGCGACTCCATTACCACCCTCCCTTGAGCAGATCACAGTCCTATGGGAGACGGTGCACTGGGGCACAGAGTGATCAGCCTGCGGATAGGTGGAGGCGTCCCTCGAGGGCAAGGTGGTATGGGGAGGATGTCTTCATCTCTGCTGAGAGTGGAAGAGACAGGTGGTGCAGGTTGTTAAATTTTAAGTTTAGCAGATTCTTTGTTTCCCTCTAAATCTGCATGAAAGACAGTGCAGTGTACTAGAAAGGGCACTGGACTGTCAGAGGCCAAAACCACTGACTTGACCACTGAACAGCTGTGTAAGTAGGGCAACTCGCTTGGCCTCTCTGGGCTTCAATATCCTCGGAGTGAAAAGAGGATCCTGACACATGCTTGTCCCCTTACAGGGCTGTAGCTAGGATCAAATAGGGCAGCACAGTGAAAGTGCATATCTCTGTCCGAAGGGAAGGCGTGTTACTAAGTGAATCGTAAAGCAATTATCAACACAATAAAGCTCTTCCCTTTTAAATCTTGAGTTTGGCTTCCAAAGGCTGCCTGGAGATTTTATCTAACAGTCCAGGTGCAGATGACTGCCACCGGCTGCCCTTCCTGCCCCCAAAATTGAACTTTAGCTTTGATGGCATCTCCAGCAAAACCAGCCAGGGTGAAAAATGAGTGCAGGAGAGAGCGACTGTGCTTCCTGTTGGCTGTACGTCCTCAGGGTCATGGAGAAGCCATCCATTCTCAGCCAGAGACTAAACCAGAAAAGGGCCAGAACAGCCTGATGGGGTCACTTGTGGGTCAGGCCCCACAAGCTGTTTTTCCCCCAGGACAGGAGGGACTGGGTTAATAGCTACTTTGGTCAAAATATCAAATTGGAATCAATCTACATAAACGTCAAGACTGCTCTGCATGTAAAAATAAGGAAGTGGTGCATCATAGCAGGAAGTCTGTCTGCAGAACAAGGTACAGGTGTTTTTTTCCCTAGGGCTCTGATTTCTCTTCTTTTACTTAGAGATCAGATGGCAGCTGGGTTCCCTGCCTCTTCAGATCTAGCTAATTGTGGTCCTGCCTCTGCAATTCCACACCTCCTGAAGGCTTCCTCAAACTCTATGCAAGGACCTGGGAGGCTACATCACCCATCACACGCCCTGTGCCCCATATGCCCTCATCAACCCAGCAAAGAAACTTGTTCCATTCTCCAGTTCCAAAAAGAAAAACAGAAAAAGCAATCGCAAGAAGATTCCAAAGAGAGAAGAATTTGAAGAAGTTTCCCGTGCTAACACAGTAAGCAACCTTGTATTGCAGCAAACAGGTGTTGGAGTCAAATTTCTAGAACCCAAATCCCTTACTTATGTAATGGGGCGACCTCAGAAAGTCTCTTCACCACCAGGTTTGACATTTTTATCTGTAACATGAGGCTGTCAATCTCCACATTAAAAAGCTGTTGTGAGGACTCAATTAAATTTGTCATGTAAATGGCAGGCACATAATATATGCCTATTTCAGTTAGTGCTCCTGGCTACAGATTGATTTATTTAAATCACTTCCTCTTATTTAAAAGGAATGTGGAGTCTGGTCCAACCGTAGAGTCTGGCAGCTCGCCATGTGTAGGCAGAATTGGATCAGGGCTCTTCTCTCTTCTGTGTAATTGTTTCCTTTTCTGTCTTCTAGCCTTCCTCATAGTCATAAAATGATTGCAGCTGGGCCAGGTATCACATCTACCTTCTGCAGCCTCCAGAAGAAAGCTCTTCTTCCTTTGCCATGGGACAACAGCCCTGGGTTTTCTCTGATTATAACACTTAAGGTCAAGTTCCCACTGTGGAAGCTATCATTGAGGCTGGCAGCATGCCATTCCATGATTGGCTTGGCACAGATGATAAACGGATGAGATTACACTCTGTGCCCTGTGGTACCCCAAAGTCCAGGCTCCTCCATGTGCAATCTTGTCTTCACATTTGTGTCCCCGAAGTCTGGCACAACAGTTGACACACAAGAAGACGCTCAGTAAGAGCTTGTTGAATGAATGATCCTCGTTGACTGAGGATTATAAAATCTAAGGAGAGAATAAGTGTGTGCGGCATTAGAACATCTAATCATTCTCTGAATCAGTTGTTCAGTTAGTGGTATTTTCCCAGATATTCTTTTCCATGAAATCCCAGGTTGCAAATGCTGACCTTCACCTTTTCCCGAAGAGAAGCTTGCTTCTCCTGTAACACCTGGGAAAGCCTAAATACACCCCCTTTCCTGGCCTCGTGAGCTGTCTGAAGGTGGCCAATGCAGCTTCTGCTGCCTCTGCACAGCTCACTCAAGCCAGGGAGCATGACAGTCAATAATCCAATTCAATTTTTAATCATCGAGTCCAATAAGGGAGATGAAATTTATCTCTTTTTCTTTTTTTTAGGCAGAGTTTCACTTTTGTCGCCCAGGCTGGAGTGCAATGGTACGATCTCGGCTCACTGCAACCTCCACCTCCTGTATTCAAGTGATTCTTCTGCCTCAGCCTCCTGAGTAGCCGGGATTACAGGCACCTGTCACCACACCCAGCTAATTTTGTATTTTTAGTAGAGACCCGGTTTCACCACATTGACCAGGCTGGTCTTGAACTCCTGACCTCAGGTGATCAGCCCGCCCCAGCCTTCCAAAGTGCTGGGATTACAGGGATGAGCCACCACGCCCGGCCTCTTTTTTTTGTTTTGTTTTTAATCAGAGTGTGTGGAGAGGCAAGCCGTAGGTAGCCATCCTGAGGGATGTTCTCTGCAGCTGACACAGAGATCTTGACAAGGTGAGGATACAAAATCTGGGGCAGTTGGCCAGGCTGCGCCTGTAATCCCAGCATTTTGGGAGGCCGAGGTAGGCAGATTGCTTGAGGCCAGAAGTTTGAGACCAGGCTGGCCAACATGGCGAAATCCTGTCTCTACTAAAAATACAAAACTTAGCTGGGTTTGGTGGTACCTGCCTGCAATTGTAGCTATGTGGGAGGTAGAGACACGGAAATCACTTAAATCCAGAAGACGAAGGTTGCAGTGAGCAGAGATCCCACCACTGCACTCTAGACTGGGCTACAGAGTGAGACTGTCTCAAAAAAAGTCTCGGAGGAGCAGAGCCATGGTGCCCATGAAGAGGGAAACTGACCCGGGGGTGTGGCAGAGGAGGTGTAACAGCAGAGCCCCACACGTCAGAGAACCCCTGTCCTGGGCCCACTGGGGCACACAACATGGGAGGTGAGGGAGACACGGAAGCCAGGTCACACGGCATTCAGCCTGGGCTGCCCAGAGCCTCCACGACCAACACTCAGGTGTGGGATGTCCATTCAACAGTGCCTCGATCTTGGGGAGAACAGAGAATCCCAAGCAAATAACCCCAGCAGATCACTGGGATTGAGTCCCACACAGCTGCTGGTAACGGCCTGAATGGCCCACGGCCTCCTCCAACTCACTGTGTCCAAACACAAACATATTTCGCTCATGCCTGCTGCTCCTGCAATCCTGACTCCAATCTCTGTAACAGCCCCTTCAGCCCCCAAGACTTCCTAACGAGCTGCTTGGGCATCGTCCTAGATCCCCACCCCTATCTGGACGGCCCTTATTTACCAAGACCTGTTGAGTCCATCATGGCAACATCCATCACCTCTCTTGACTCCCAGCCATTCCCATCCCCTCTCGCCTGAACTGGTCTTTCTGCTCCAGTCTTGCCCCCTCCAATACTATCATGGTGTCACCAAACCTGTGCTTCCAATACACAGGTCATATCCTGCTATTTACCTCCTCAAAAATCTTCAGGGCTCCCCACGGTCTACAAAATAAAACTCTGTGTTCTTCACGGAACACCCAAGACCCACCACTTGTCATTCTACTCTCATTTCCGGCGCATAAGGAGCCTCGTTCTCAGAGCCAGGGGATGCTCTCCCGTCTCAGAGCCTTTGCTTGTGCGGCTCTAGACACAGGGCCTGCCTTCTCCCTATCTCTTCCTTCTGAAGTCTGTAAGGTCTTTCAGGCTGACTGACTGTGCCACAGTAACCTCTGTGGCCTGCACGTACACTCCAGATGAGTTCCTGGAACTAGAAAGCCTGAAGTAATTGGAAAATCACAAGAGGAGAAGAAATGATTGTCTTCTGCAGCATGTAATTAACTTTGAGGCATTCTTCTATTGTTCCTTATTCCCATCTCAACTGATAAGGCAACTGGACTTTGTAACCGACCTTGGTCAACCTCATGACTCCAGACTCTACGGCCCCATCCGGGCTTGCCAAAACCGCCCTGAACTGTAACTTCTGTAACTTTCCACTGCCTGCCCCAAACCTATAAAACCAAGTCCTATCCCACCGCCCTCCACTGACTCTTTTCCAACTCAGCCCACCTGCACCCAGGTGAATAAACAGCCATGTTGCTCCCACAAAGCCTGCTTGGTGGGGGGGGGGGAAGGTGCCTCTTCATTCAGAGCTCGAGTTTAACAAAGTCCTTGTCATTTTCCAGGCTCCTGTTTCAATGCCTCCTCCTGCAGGCATGTCCTGGGGGCGTGGGTTCAAGGGTAGGTGACTGTTTTCTCCCTCCCACCACTGCCCCATGCTGGGGTATCTATTTCGGCATGCTTTTCATTTGGCCCAGGGCAGTGAGGACAGTGTCCTGCTAGCTATATTCAGCATTTATGTTGTATCAGGTACAGCCAACATAAATTTCCACCCACGATCTCATTGAATCCACACTGTTAGGAGAGGTGGTTTATCCTGTTTCACAGACAGGAACCTGAGGCTCAGAAAGGAGAAGTGATTTGCCCAAGCAAGTGACAGAGCAGGTTCCACTCTGCATATTCTCATGGAGTCCAGCAAAGTTCCTCCTCCACCTCCCCGCACAAGGCAGCCCCGGGGTGGGAGAACCCTTGGGAAACCCACCTGAGCTCTGCTTTATTTAAAGGGCCCTTGAGTTCCGAAGCAGGCTGGCGGAGCACACTCCTGTGATCACTAATTCACATTTCTCCTCCCTCCCTGGCCCCTGCCTTCCCAAGGCCTGCCATGAATCAGGGCCTCAGGCCCAGGACTGAGCAGGTCTGCATAATTTCCTGAATGTCACCAAACCCATCTGTCACACCCTGAGCTTCCCAAATGCCATCCCCGGTGCACCCAGGGAGGCTCTGAGCCATATGGCCAGGGAGCCCCTCTGTGAAATCCCATTAGTGCTCTCAGCTAATTGGCTTTAAAGCACACAAAGTAATTAGGAAGGGGGCCCTACACGTGTCCCCAGAGGGGAATGGGAACTACACCATCCAGACAGCCTCTGAGAGCTCCCTCATCTCTCCCTCCCCACTGTGAACTTATTTCTTCCTAAATGTCTTCCCTCTCTCCCATGGCCTCGCTGCTGTGCTGGGGCTGAGGGATGGCTCAGAGAAACATTTACATTCAGACATGCAGGTCACTGGGATGGAAGCAAGTTTTGAGATATTATCTTAGGTTTTCTCCTCCCTGCCTTCTCCCTCATTCCGGCCAGCAGCAGCTCTAAACTTCACTGCTGTGGGGGAGGAAGTAGTGGAGTGGAGGGAGGAAGGGAGGGAGGGAGGGAGGGAGGGAGGAAGGCAGGAGGAAAGGGGACCCCGACCCTCTCGCAAAGCATTTCCTGCCACTCCCAGCCACAGTGTGGTATGTCTAGGGTGATCCCAGCCTGCCACAAAACAGAAACAATGGGGAGAAAAGGCGGATATCTTGGTGGCAACCAAGATGGAAGGATGACAGTGTCTCCCTCCCTCTCCCTCCCCGCCAAGCCTCCTGACTTCACATAGGCTAAGGCACACCTGAATGCCCAGGAAAGGGACCTTGACTTCAGAAACTCAAGTGTTGCATTTAAGATCAAGAATTTAAAATCCAATTTCTCGTGCACTGCCTTCTGGACTGGGATTCAAGGTGGCATTGAGGGAGCACCTCCCAGTGCTGGGGCTTTGCGTTCAGTGCAAAACCCATTCTCTCTGACCTCTCAGCAGTGCACCGAAGAGGATTCTACTGCCCTTATTTCACAGATGGCTCAGGGGCCACAGGAAGGCCATGGGGAAGAAGCAGGAGGTCTGAGGTTGAGACCCACTTCCTCTCACTCTGAGAGCGAAGCTGTGCAGCTCCCCAAGAGGCAGGGGCCAGAGCTGGAGGTGAGGACACAGTCACAGACCCCTGGGGCAGCTGTGCCATTGCTGGAACCTCCTCTGTGAAGGAGGAACTTTGTGTACCTGTAGCACTTTCCCTGGCTGGAATCCTGCAACTGTCACAGTGGTCCAAGATCCAGGAAGGCAGGGTGAGAGCATCGTGCCCACTTTCTAGCAGTTGCAAGGGAAGGCTGGGGTCTGATGCACAAGTCCAGCCAGCAGGGAGCCCCGTCGGTGAGGGGCAGGAGGGGTGCATGGAGAGCCTCTGTTGACTGCTCACTGCCTCAGCTGGCAGGTCAGCACCCAATTGCAATTCCAGGTTACAATCAGAGAAGTATTTTGGATTCCAGATTTTTTCAGATTTTGGAATTTGAAAGTCCAAAATGCTCCAATGAGCATTTCCTTTGAACCTGGTCTTCAGGCATCATGTGGGCACTCACAAAGTTTTGGATGTTGAAGCATTTGAGATTTTGGCTTTTTGGATTAGGGATGTTATGTTATCTCCTGAACAAGGCCACTCATTCAGGAAAGCCCAGAGCTTGGGGAGATGGAGCGGCAGCCCGAAGAGGTGGTTTCTGAGGCTCCTCCCATGTGGAAGGGCCGACAAAGTGGTGACGGCAGCCCACAAAATAGAAAACCCGGTATTTAGCTAATGGAACACGAATAAAACCTGCTGACGATGTTTGTCTCTGCCTAATTCAAATGGAGCCAAGCCAATGCATTATTAAAAAAAAAAAAAGACACCAATCTCTCCGCAAAAGCAGTGAATTGTACCATAAATCGCCGGTGGTGGTTTTCCAGGGATATGAAGAAGGGGTTTTCACAATACACCACGTGACACACTCTGTCTCCGATCTCTCAACGTTTCTCTCCACAAGCTCAGTCCTTTAGTTATCCAAATCCCTCCCTCCTTTATCTTGCTGTCTCCAAAACTCAGAGCTGTGCTTTAACTTTCTCCATCCTGCCCTCCCTTCTTGGCCCCCCTGGGGAGCCCCCCACCTCCCCAGGTGTCCCCTCCTCCGCTCCTGGGGTTCCCCATCTTCCCTCAAATGAACCAGTTTGGCCTCTCTTAGTTTCTATAACTCTGCATCTCAACGTTTCTCCCTTCACTACACAGTAATGCCCAGGAGGCCAAGAGCCCACAAACAAGGGACCCTCCCTTCCCAGAAAGGAGGAGCGAGGTGACTACAAATATTTGGCTGTAATTTTTCCCACCACACTTGTTTCGATGGGCAGCGCTGAGCCCCAGTCCTGGCAGATCTCAGAACCCAGCTCTCATGAGCCTGGGGCATGTGGGCCCCAGGAAGCCTCTGGGTGACGACCTTGCATCCCACTCTGCAGCCACCCTGCCCTGACCTCTGCCCTTTCCCGGTCCCCCAGGCCTGCCCTGCCCTGTCCCACCTCAGCATGCCCAGGAAGGCCACTGCTTGTGGCCTCCAAGAGGCTCACCCCAGAGCAGGCATTATGACGGGACTGACAGGTCCAACCTGCAGACTCTGCCTGGGTCCTTGGACCAGCCAGGAAGCTAATGTGGACAGGGCTGGCCCCGAGCACAGTGGTGGGTGAGGCAGGCCAAGCTTGAGCCCTCACCAGGGCTGCCCCGATCGCCAGGCCTGGCTTTCTTCTGGCACCCAGTCACCCAGGTTCCACCCACCCTGTGCTCTCCCAGGTCAGTGGATTTCTGCTACAGCACTGGCGCATCAGAGCTGCAGAGGGCCCTGGGATTTATGAGCTGAGTCTACCTCCCACGCCTCAGGATGGGATGTAAAGACCTAAAGAAAATCAGGGACCTTCATCCATAAGAGATCACATAAATGGGGACAGAATGAGCTAGAATCCTGGTCTCCAAACCTCCAGGCTCGTGTTTTCCCCATCGCATGCAGGGATTACATCATTCCTAGCTGGGCTTATTGACTGTTGAGTCAATCCAAACAATTTTGGAGGCTGAGGTGGGAGGATGGCTTGAGACCAGGAGCTTGAGATCAGCCTGGGCAGCAATTTGAGACCCTGTCTCTATAAAAAATAAAAAAATTAGCCAGGTATAGTAATATGCATCTGCAGTCCCAGCTACTTGGGAAGCTAAGGCAGGAGGTCTGTTTGAGCTCAGAACTTCAAGGCTGCAGTGAGCTGTGATTGAGCCACTGCACTCCAGCCTTGGTGACAGAGCAAGACCCTGTCTCTAAAACAGTAATAACAATTTCTAAACTACGGAGGTGGGTGGAGGGTGGGTGTTGCTGAAATTAATGAAATTGACAGTGTAGATTGTGGGCTCTCCTATGGTTATTTGCATTTTAAGTGGAAAACAAAGATCAAAACATCTCCTTGTCACAGTGGCAAATCCAGAGAGACAGAAAGCAGATTAGTGGCAACCAGTGCTTAGGGGAAGGGGCAGAATTGGAAGTGAGCACCCCGCTTCCTCTGGAGTGATGAAAAGGCTCTGCAGTGCACTTAATGCCATTGAATCGTACACTTGAAAAGGGCTGAAGCGGGAAGTCTTACGTTTCATGTGTTTCACCACAATTAAAAGAGAAACCTCTTTGACTCAAATACAGAAGACCGGTATTGAAGAAAGGTCTCACCCTGGGTGTCTGTTTTGCCTTTTCTTCCCTTTCTCGCCTGTCCCTGTCAGCAGACCTCAGCTGGGAGCATTCCTAGTGTAAGAGGGAAGCTGCACACAGTGGGGGAGTGGCTGCCACACAAGGGCACCATGCTGAGAAGCAAGACAGAACCAGTGATGAAAGGAGCCGCTCCTGCAAAACATCCAGGAATGGGAGAGACAGCAAAAATCAAGCTGCAGGGGAGGGGGTCTGTGACAGACGCATTACTCCACTGGGCACCGCTGAACGCTCCGGTGATTCTGACTTCACGTTTTACATTTTATTTTTATTTTATTTATTTTTTTTGAGATGGAGCCTGTGGCCCAGGCTGGAGTGCAGGGTCACTATCTATCTAGCTCACTGCAGCCTCTACCTCCTGGTTCAAGCAATTCTCCTGCCTCAGCCTCCAGAGTACATGAGATTACAGGTGCCTGCCACCACACCTGGCTGATTTTTATATTTTTAATAGAGATAGGGTATCCCCATGTTGGCCAGGCTGGTCTCGAACTCCCGACCTCAGGTGATCTGCCTGCCTCGGCCTCCCAAAGTGCTGGAATTATAGCCACTGAACCAGGCTCTGAATTCACTTTTTTATAAATTCTCCACATAAGTGAGATCATGTGCTATTTGCCTGTCTGTGCCTGGCTTATTTCCCTTAACGTGATGTCCTCCAGGTTCACCCGTGTTGTTGCAAATGACAGGATTTTATTCTTTTTATGGCTGAATAGTACTCCGTTGCATATAAAAAATGACACATGCGTGAGGGGATGGATGTGCTAACTCCGTGAGTTGATCATTATGGAGCATAACTGTATTGAAACATCAAATTGTACCCATAAATATAAACAATGACAATGGATTCATTTCTAAAATGGTGGCTCGCTGTAGAGACCAAAAAAGCCTTCCACAGCTCCAAGGGAGGTCACAGACCGTGGAGCAGGCTGGGAGCTCCAGGGCCTGGGCCTCTGGCACTTTCCACTGTCCTTCCCAGCCACCTCCCTCCCCGTCTTTCATGTCAGGCACTGCCTCTCCCCTCCCTGAAAGCCTGCCTCCTCCTTCCTCACTCAAACCACTCACTGTATTTTCAGGCCTTACTAGAACACTACTTAGGCTGTGAAGATCTGCATACATTTACCTGCTTTCCATAAAGGTTTTCATATCAGGCAGTTTCCCACAGGGTTGGAACCTCAACGCACTGAAATGGCCGAGTGTTTCTTCCTTAATCTGCTCACGGAACTCCCCGCAGGTCCCAGCACTGTGTTCTGCACACAGTGAGTCCCTTGTCTGGCAGGCGCTGGGTCTCCACCTGGCGTTGGGCTGTGAGCACTGGCCCCATAGTCCTGGGCTGGCAGTGCTCACCAGGGTGGAAAGGAGTTGATGCTCTTTCTCCTCGGGGTGCTCTTGCAAGTGTTAAATCTGTGGCTTGAGGCATGTCAGAGGCCCAGAATGGTTTTCCAAGGGGAAGAAATAAAAGTCCCCACAAGAGGACAGAGCTTGCCCATCCACTGAGGAAGAGTGCTCTAAGAGGGTCCTTTTCCAACCTGCTCAGCTGTGAACTTCCTCCTCGCCCACCCCTGCTGTCCCTCTTTTGCCATCTCCTCCTCCCCTAAGGGCCTGGGCACTGTGCTGGGCCCCTGCCTCTTGTATTTGACTTTCCCCCACATGGAGCTCTTAAGAAAGCCATCAAGTTGAACATCTCCCCACAGGGTGCAACCCAAACGGGCAGCTAGCGCTGTCAGCCACAGACCACGGCGTGAATGTGCTCACCCCAACCCTTCAACCCACACAGAGGGCCGCCTTATCCCGAGCGTACACTTTGTAAGCACACACTTCCCGGGGCGGACAGGGTGCCTGGGATCCCCTATCAGCTTAGCTGCCGATCAGGGTATAAACCTTAGTCCCTCCCTTCTCTGGCCTCAGTATCCCAGCTGTCTGATGAGACCTCTGGACTCAATGAATCTGGCTTTCCTTTTAGCTGGAATGTCCATGTTCACCAAGTTGTCGTTGGTGTCACTCAAGCAGCTGCTCCCGCCTCCCTCAGCCCCACCCACACACCCACCTCACAGTTAGTGTGGGAATGAGGAAGTGTGAGTGGGTATCCCCGTCAGAAACTGCTGGCCCTGCCGGTGTCACCACTGAGAGCCCCCCGGACACAAAGCCCTCCATGGACCCGGTTAGGCTTGCCTGGCAACACACAGGGGGCTGTTGCCCAGACACGTACTTCCCCATGGTGCCCCTCAGCTGACCACAGGGGAACTTTGGAAATATCCCATAGAAAAGACTTCATGAGATCTCATTCTCCTCAAGTCCATTTGGGGGGAGGGGGCCATAGAGAAAGAGGGCTCATTTTCTGGCTGCATCAGCCATCAGCCCTTAGCTCCAGAAGTCTGGGCCCTAAAGTCCTGGGCAGTGCAGGGAGGGCAGGTGAACATCTCCACCCCAGAGGCTGCTCCTGCCCTTGCCAGGCCTGACCTCAGAGGAGTTGATCACATGGGGGTGTTTTCTCCCCAAGACTCACAGAGACATGCAAAACACCAAGTAGAAAGGTAGGTGTTCCTTCCCCTACAGAGGGGAAGGAACTTGCTGAGGTCTCCACAGCGAGGGGGCCACCTCCAGTGCCTGGCCCCCAGAAGGTGCTCAGGCCTGAGCCCTCCAGTAGCACCAAACAGAGCAGTGCTGAGCCACCACCACCCCATCCTATTTCCCTAAGTCATGGCTAATAGGTCAACTGTCCTGGTCCAGGGATGTTTTAGCCAGCAACATGTGGCTCTGAAGTTGGCTTTCCTGCGGCTGCTGAAACAGATTAAAACAAAATGGTTGTCTTAAAACCCCAGAAATTTGCTCACAGTTCTTGAGGCCAGAATCTCACATCAGGGTGCTGGCAGGGCCACGTTCCCTCAAAACGCACCATACGGAGTCTGTCCTCGCCTCTTCCAGCTCCTGGGGGCCGAAGACACTGTTCAGCTCACAGCTGCGTCACTCCGGCCTCTGCCTCTGTCTTCCCGTGGTCTCTTCTGTGCCTTTCCCTTTTCTGTCTCCTCTAAGGACGCTTACTGATTTCGGTCCTGCTCAGATGATCTCATCTTGGGATCCTCAATTATGTCTACAAAGACACTTTTCCCAATCACGCCACATTCACAGGGTATGGGGGTTAGGAAATGGACGTATTTTTTTGGGAGGCCGCCGTTCAACTCATAACATACACCATTGCGTTGCCCCACTTCCCCAAACTGCCAGCCAGACTCCGTTTGCTCATGCTTTGTCGCAATAACAGCAGCAGCAGCAACATGGATAGATGACATTTACTGAGTGTTTACTAAGTGCCAGGCATGTTAAGCCCTTAACATATTAACTCATTTGTCACCGCAACTCTGTGAAGTGCTTACTACTCTCTCCAAACTGCAGTTGAAGTGACAAGGATCAGAGAGGAACATGTTGTTGGTAACAGGTGAATATAGAACTCAACTCCTGGGAGAGTGGACACAGACAAAGGTAAGAGACAGAGCTCTTGTCCCTGGAATTGAAGGGGGTGAGGATCCAAGGAAGGTGATGGAGGAACTCTGTCCAGCACCACTCTGCCCCTTCTGGCTGTGTTACACCAGGCCAGGGCCTGGCCGTCTCTGAGCCTCTATCTGGAATGAGGTCTGGGGTAGACCTTTCCTCGCACAGGCTTGGGTTAAGGACACTGGTTCTTAACCCTAGATGCATATCAGGATCCCCTGGGAGCTTTTCAAAATCCCTATGTCCAGGCCACTCCCCAAGCCAGCTACAGCAGAGTCTCAGGGAGCAGGGGGTGGGATCCTGGTACACGGGTGGCTTTGACAACTTCCAGATGATTCCAATGTGTGCTCCAACCCAAGAACCACCGCTTAAGTCTGTCCATTCTCTCTCCAGCTCATCATGTCCTATAGGGAAGCTGAGGCTCTGAAACTCTCTGTGTCCCTGACCCCCAGTAGTTACTGGGTAGCCGAGAGGTGTGCCTAACTTGATGCAGGTGAGGGATACCTGGGGCTGCAGCATGGGTTGGGGTGGGACAGAAAATGGGAAACAAATCCCTGGAGAGGCTGGGAGTGGCTGGCCAGCTTGCCAGAGACCCCTGATGTGAGTTCAGTCTCTGGCAGGTGCAGCCCAAGAGAGCAAAGTCCTGAAGCAATGATGCATGGTGAATTTTGGGTGTCCGACAGTGGGACACAGCAGGACACATGAACTCCCACCGTGTGACTTCTGGGAAAAGGGCTGGGCAGGATATGATGGAGGATTCATGGCAGTCAGGACACAGGGGTGCTGTGCTGGCCTGGTCCTGGCCTTTCCATCGCAGCTCAGACAGCTGGGGCAGTCTAAAGCCCAGGGAGGGGCTGATGGGAGGACTCTGTGTGAGGTTTGGGAAGGTTTTGGCACAGACTCAGCTGAGGCCAACTGACCAGACAGCTCAGGCTGCTGGGGCTGCCCCAAATTTGGAGTTCTGTGCCCCGGCTGGAGAAAGCAACCAGGAGAAGCACAGAGGAAAAACCCTCCTTCTCCTCTTTTCCAAGAATGAGAATGGGGCCTTCTCTGACCATTTGGGAACTGGGTTTTTAAGAGGTTAGGAACTGCCGGGCGCGGTGGCTCAAGCCTGTAATCCCAGCACTTTGGGAGGCCGAGGCGGGTGGATCATGAGGTCAAGAGATCGAGACCATCCTGGTCAACATGGTGAAACC
>NW_016108052.1:128520-132585 GCF_001604975.1 Cebus imitator
AAAAAAAGAGGTTAGGAACTATTCTTTTTTTTTTTTAAATAGAGACGGGGTTTCACCATGTTGGCCAGGCTGGTCTCGAACTCCTGACCTCAAGCAATCCACCCACCTCGGCCTCCCAAAGTGCTGGGGTTACAGGCGTGAGCCACCGTGCCTGGCCAGGAACTATCCTTAAGGGAAAGAAAAACAGACAAGCCTGGCAGCCCCACCTAGAACACCCATTTTGTAGTGAAAGAAACTTTGTTCAGTCTCTCTCTTCCTGTCTTCTTTTCTCTGCTAAGCCAACTGTACCTCCTCTCTTCCTCTTGCTGTCTAGATGTCTCTTCCTGTTGTATCTTTTCCTGCCTCTGTGTATCTGACTCACTCTCTACCTCTCTTTCTCTATCTCACTCTATCTTTATCTCCTGCGATCTCTGTCAGATCCCAGGGTCCCGGCCCAGCTCATGCTAAAGTCCAAGGGGAGTGGGTGGATGAGCAGAAAGAATACTCGGGGGCCCCACAGGCAGTTCATAGGGTTTATTCAGCAGCAGCTCTCTTACGCAGCTTACTTAAACTGTCTTTCTCAATAGCTTACTCCAACGCTGTCCACCCTGTCTGGGCTGCTCAGCTGGACACTCCCACGCACAGTCTCGCAGCTAGCTCTCCCTTGCCTTTAGGGTCAACAGCTTAATGCTTTGTTTCTCTGGGCACACTCAAGCCAAATTATGTCCTGGCTCCCTCCTGTCTGTCTGCAAGATGGCCAGCTTTGGCTTTCTCTCTTTCTCTGGGTACCCGTGTGCCCAACGTGTCAAGCCATGTCGAGCTGAGCCAAGACCCCCAAGAGCCGAACCCTGTGCACAGCGTCAGCAGGACAATTATACCTTTTACAGACAATAGTAGCTTAGCGCCAAGTATAAACTTATACAAACAGGTTATGTAAGAAGTGGAGGTGGGCACTTCTGCACCAAACTTGCTGAGTCACGCAGGCCTGGATATCCACCCTGGCCTATTCTTTGACCAAAGCACATCGGTGTACCTTACAATCTCTTTTTTTCTCTGTTTCGGTCTCTCTCCCATTCTGAGTTTTCTGACTCCTTTTTTTTTTAAGACTATGAGAGCCCATAGAAGCAAGAATGTTAGTGCTGGAGAGAGAAGGAGACTTCACTCCTAGAGCAAGCTGATACATGTGTGGGGACCACAGTCCTGGTCCCTAGTCCCCAGGCCGGGCTTTTCCCCTAGCACTAAACTGCCACCCATCACTGGTTACCAGGATTGTTAGTGCACAGCTGGCCGAGGCCAGGTGCCAGGCACAGGGCTCCCTGAGAGGGGCCAGAGGGTGGGCCCAGTGCCACATCAGATCTTGCCCTCCCAGCTGGAGTCACAGCTCTCCAGGCCCACAGCTCTGGCCTTCCAAGTCCTGTTTCTGGGAAGCCAGATTGAATTAGCTGCTGGGCCCATCTGGTCAGCCCTTGGCCTAATGCTGTCTGGCAGCTCATGCCTCAATGCCAACCCCAGCCCCATGGCCTCACAGCCAGAAATCCAATTTACCAAAGCTTAATTGAGCCCCGGACTCCCTGGAGCACTGGCCCTCAGGCCCTCCTGCTCAGCTAGCAGCAGATTTCCCGGTGATTAGGAAAGGAAGGGAAAAAACGGCAGGAGCCAAGTTAATTTCAATTACCCTCATTTTCTCCCCGAGCAGCACACGCCCCTTGCTAAGTGCGTCTTTATGTCAGCTGCAGTGAAAGCTGATGAGTATTAAGTATTAGAGCTCTGGGTGCTTCAGATACCTTGCATTTTACCTGCTGACTCCAGAGAGCAGACTGTGCCCCTCACCTGTTGGTCCTCAGCATTTAGTCCTATTTTACGGAGCCCAGGGAAGCAAGCTCAGATACAGTCAATGCCCATGTGGGAAAAGGGAGGAATATTTTAACAGTCTTTTCAGATAATTGTGGATAATTTTCTTAAATACTACACCAAAACTCAACAAGTAGTACTTGTTACAGGTTAATTGCAGTGTGGATTCGGAAATGATATCGATGAAATTTCAGTGCTTTGAGACTCTAAAATCCACTGGTCTATCTGGCACTTCAGATGGATTTTTTAACCTATGCATGATTCTGTAACATTATTCATTGGTCATGTGAAAAAGATTGTTTTTCTGAGTTACACAGATCTTTCAGATGTTGATGCATTTCGTCATACGGTATTTTTAACAATTATTACTACCACAATCGCATCAGAAAAGTGTTGGCAAGATGCTAAGCTTGTGGTAGTAAATACAAACTTTCCAAAATTCTCATCTTCACTTGAAAGCTCAAATGTTATAATTGCCTATAAGGACTTTTGGTTTTCCTTGAAGTGGCAAGCTTACTTTGTTCATTTTTTTTTTTTTTTTTTTTGAGACGGAGTTTCACTCATGTTACCCAGGCTGGAGTGCAATGGCGCGATCTCGGCTCACCGCAACCTCCGCCTCCTGGGTTCAGGCAATTCTCCTGCCTCAGCCTCCTGAGTAGCTGGGATTACAGGCACACGCCACCATGCCCAGCTAATTTTTTGTATTTTTAGTAGAGACGGGGTTTCACCATGTTGACCAGGATGGTCTCGATCTCTTGACCTCGTGATCCACCCGCCTCGGCCTCCCAAAGTGCTGGGATTACAGGCTTGAGCCACCGCACCCGGCTACTTTGTTCATTTTTTTAGACAATAACCCATCTCTGAATAACTAGTTTGTTCACCATCCTTTCAAGCAAAAATAGTGTTTCATAAAAAATGCAGCTAGTTCAAGGTCTGCACAAATGTTTTTCGTCTAGATATTTATCATAATTTGGTATGAAACCAAAGTGCTTTATGTCGAACTCCCATTTCTTCCCACAGAGTATTTAAAAGATGTGAACTCAGAGGTTGAGATTTAACAAAATTAATCCATATATATTTGCTTTATCGAGGACAGTCGGGAATGAAATGCTAAGTTCCACTTGCTGTAAGTGTGTGATGGTGAAGAATGTTATGACCACCAGATTGGTCTGGTGCCCCTGCCTTGATGTGGGTTAGGACACTCGCAGTTTTACTCCCCATTGCTTTTGCATGATTGATGCAAAAGGCTAACATAACCGTCTATTATGAAAATAACTTTGACCTTGTAGATCCTCTAAAAAAGCTTTGGGGACTTCCAGAATTTCACAAGCCACCCTTTGAAAACCACTGCCCTAAAGCAGTTCTCATCCAACTCCAGAATATGTACAAAATCACCAGGAAGCCTGATTAATGTGCAGATCTCAGACCCCACCTCCAGAATTCTGAATCTGTCGTTCTGGGATGGCAACTAGGATTCTGCATTTCTAATAAGCTTGCAGGCGATGCTGATGTGGTAGGTCCAGCAATCACATTTTTTTGTTTGTTTTGTATTTATTTTTATTTTTTTATTTTTTGTAGAGACGGGATTTCACCTGTTGCCCAGGCTGGTCTTGAACTCCTGGGCTCAGGTGATCCCCCCGCCTCAATCTCCTAAAGTGCTGGGATTATAGGGGTGAACCACTGTGCCTGGCTGGGAATGAAATTACTTACTGCGGGACTTCTCAGAGCCTTTAATATGGCAATGTAAGTTGGGACTCCTAAGGACAGGCATTGAGTGCTCTGGATAAGTGTGGATTATTTGGTTTGGAATGCTTTTTCAGTGCTGGTAGCAGGGGCTTACAAGTTAGTGTTCCTCAGAGCATGCTTTCAGAGGCCACTTCTCTAACAGCTTATGGATCAGCTCCCTGAGAGAACAGAACAGACCATCCCTATCTCCCCCTCCTGCCCTCTCCCTCCCAGGCCAGCTCTGCTCTCCCTCATACCTCATTTACATCTCTGGGGAGGAGGAGGTGGGGACCACACAATTTAACTGTCGGACCACATCGTACCACACTTGGCACACTGAGTTTTGTTTCATTTTAGATTTATCAGGCTGTGGTAGACTTATTTCAAGCATGGATCATCAAAATCAAGGGATGCTATTCAATATGCCCCTTAGTGTATTTTTTAGGTTCTTTTCTTCTTCTTTTCTTTTTTTTTTTTTTTTTTTTTTTTTTTTTTTTTTTTTTTTTTTTT
>NW_016108052.1:132870-152998 GCF_001604975.1 Cebus imitator
TTTTGAGATGAAGTCTTGCTCTGTCCCCCAGGCTGGAGTGCAGTGGTGCAATCTCATATTGTACAATTCATTTGGCTTCTAGAGCAGGGTCAGTTATGGGGGATCAGGGAGCCCCCCTCCCATGGTGATATGACTCTATAGGCATCTGGATGGTGGACAAAGGCTCACCTGAGGGGGGGCTGCTATGAAGGAATCCCAGTAACCAAAACAAGTGGAGGAGGGAGGGAATAAGCCAGGAGGATACAGAACTTAGCTCCTGTCTGGTGATGGGCACTGCTGCCTCCACACTGAATGGCATGGGAGCGGCTCAGCCAGAGGGGACTTAGACTCGTGGTGTGCACAGAGACGTGGATGTGGGCTGTGCAGACAGGAGCCACCAATCATGAGCTTGGTCTGCTCTGCCTCTTTTGAGACTCTGGCCGTTACTGGAGTGAGGATTGAGGCAACCATCCAGATATTCTATGCCAGGTGCCAGGGAACCGCTGAATTCCAGCTAGGTTCCTCCCTTTGGAGGCATTCATGTGACCATTAAAAAAGCAAAAGGATTGCACAACGTGATAAGAATATAGGAGACTGTGGAGGACAGAAGAGGAACCTACCCCAGAATGGGCAATCGCATAGGGCTGTCTGGAGGAGGTAACGCTGGAGCTCCTGCAGGAAGGTGCGTGGTAAGGAAATGGGAGTCCAGGAGAGCTACCCTGATGGTTTCCCCCCACATGCAAGGAAAAAACAAAAGTGGGGGCATAAGTATTCATTCTCTTGGCAGATGGATTCAAGCCGTCTAGGAACAGAAGGGGGAAAACAGTGTTCCAGGCCAGGGCCCAGCATGAGCTAACATTGGGAGGCATCTAAGAGCACGGCTCACTGAGAAACTACAAAGAGATGAAGCTAGAGATACAGGCAGAGTCCAGCTCACAAAAGGCCTTGAATGTCATGCAGATTTGATCCTGCTGGCTCTAAAGGTCAACTGAGGAGTTACAGGGGTTTATAACCAGATTCGTGCTTTCGGAAGGTCACTCTGGCTGTGGCAGCATGGGCTGGGGATGAAGGGGCTGAGGGTGGCAGGGCCACAATGATCCCGGGCAGGAAAATGAGACAGAGTTAGAGCAGCAGCTGTGGGAATAAATGGGATTCAAGATGGGAACAGAGAAGGCACATTTATATCCTCTCCTTCCATTCAACTGATGGACCAGTGTTTTAAACAGTCTAAGCCACAACAGCAAAGAGGCCAGGCTGGGCACAGCAGCTCACACCTGTAATCCCAGCACTTTGGGAGGCCAAGGCAGGCGGATTACCTGACATCAGGAGTTTGACACCAGCCTGGCCAACATGGTGAAACCCTGTCTCTACTAAAAGTACAAAAATTAGCTGGGCGTGGTGGTGTGCACCTGTAATATTATTTACTCCAAAGGCTGAGACAGGAGAATCGCTTGAACCTGGGAGTCAGAGGTTGCAGCGAGCCAAAATTGTGCCACTGCACTCCAGCATGGGTGACAGAGGGAGACTCTGCCTCAGAAAGAGAGAAAAGAAAAGAAAGAGAGAGAGAAAGAAAGGAAAGAGAAAGAGAGAGAAAGAAAGAAAGAAAAAGAGAAAAAGAAAGAAAGAAAGGAAAGAAAGAAAGAAATGAAAGAAAGAAGGAAAGAAGGAAAGAAAGAAAAGAAAGGAAGGAAAGAAGGAAGGAAGGAAGGAAGGAAAGAAAGAAAGAAAGAGGACTGAAGGAAGTCGTTAGCAGACAAGTGATTTCACCTGGAAGATGAAATAGAGACCTGTGGGGTAGATTAGAGGGCGCAGAAACCCAGAAAATATGCAGAGGGGCTGGAGTCAGCCATCCGCCTGTGAGAACCTCAGGGAGCCTCTGGGCTTCAGCACAGGTATCACAGAGGTGAAGTGAAACGGGGCAGGAAAAGGCAGAATAAATGAAGATCCAGGTGTAGACAGTGTCCCTTCCCTCAAGTCGTGGGTGGAGCCAGGCACTTACCCCAAGGAAAAAAATCACAGACTCTCTCCAAAGAGAGCTGTGTACACTGCCTGGTGAGATGGGTGTTACTAGTGGAGTGCTCAGTACCCTTGAGGAAGCCCTCCTTACCATGGCATTTAGGAATCCATGAGTGTAATGACTGGTTCCCGCTCTAAGCTCTGCCCATATGCATATAACCCCCTTAAGCCTGTGCACAAAATCCCTTTAGATACAGAAAGACACCAGGTAACCCCACATATTTCAGAAAAGCTTCCAAAGTGAAGGAGAAAGAGTCTAAGAAGTCCTCAGAGAACAAGAATCAGAGAATAAAAGATTAAAAAGAAAGAAAATGTGTATCCTCAGGAAAGCTCAAAAAAAAACTACAACAAAAAAAAAAAAAAAAAAAAAAAAAACACAAGATGTTAAGAAAAAAGGAACAGTTAGAGAAGCAATTACCTTTTTAAAGTTTGTGGTAAATACACAATATAAAATTCACCATTTAACCATTTTTAAATGTGCAATTCAGTGGCTGTATTAGTCTGTTTTCATATTGCTATAATGGTACTACCTGAGAGTAGGTAATTTACAAAGGAAAGAGGTTTAATTGACTCACAGTCCCACATGGCTGGGGAGGCCTGAGGAACTTACCATCATGGCAGAAGGGGAAGAGGAAGGGAAAGCAAGGACCTTCTTTACATGGTGGCAGGAGAGTATGCGTCAGCGCAGGGAAAGTTACTAGTTATAAAACCAACAGATCAGGTGAGAAGTCATTCATTATTACAGGAAGAGCATGGGGAACATTGCCCCCACACTCCAGTCATTTCCCACCAGGTCTCTTCCTAAACACCTGGGGATTACAATTCAAGATGAGATTGGGTGGGGACACAAAGTCTAACCATATCGGTGGGCATTAAGGATATTCACATTGTTCTAAAACTGTCATCCACAACCATCTCCAGAACTCTTTTTTATCTTGAAAAACTGAACTCTGTACCCATGAAGCAATAACTCCCCAACCCTCACTGCCCCCAATCCTTGCAACCACCATTCTTTCTGTCTCCATGAATTTGACTAATTTAAGTATCTCATGTGACTGAAATCACACAATAATTGTCCCGTGTTAGTGGCTTACTTCACGTAGCATAATGTCTTCAAGATTCGCTAATGTAGCATGTGTCAAAATTACCTTCCTTTTTAAGGCTGAATAACATCCATGGTATGGGTATATGAAATTTTGTTTATTCATCTGTCTATGGACAGTTATTTCTACCTTTTGGCTATTGTGATTAATGCTGCTGTGAACATGTGTGTACAAACGTAAAAGAAGTAACTTTTTACAATTAAAAATATGATTACCAAAATAAAACTTTTGCTAGACGGCTTGGAAAACAAAATCAATGAAATGTCTAGAATGCAGAATAAAACATCAAAAAGAAAAACATACAAGAGGAGCAATAAAATACTTCAAGGACCGATTCAAGTTCAACATCTAACCAGTTGACACTCTAGAAAGAGAACAGAGAAAAACAAAGGGCAAGGGGTTATCAAAGAAATAATAAAAGAAAATTTCCTAGAGCCATGGGTTAACCATGTTGAAGCCCAGCCATGTGTCATGCACTGTGTGGGTACTGGAGCTACCTACATACAGCTAACACATGGTCCTGCCACCTGGTGCTGAGAATCTTGGGAGGGAGAGACAGAAACCAAATGGTTGCATTAATTAATGTAAAATTACAGGTAGAATGCAGAGCACAAAGGAGCCTATTAAAAACTTAGGTCAAGGAAGAGCTTCCTGAAACAGGGACATCCAAGCTCAGAAGTAACCAGGCAGGAGAGAAAGGGAGGAGTTTTGGGAAAAGGGAACAGCATTTGCAAAGACTGTGTGGCCGGAGAGGCATGATGAGTTTGAAGAGTTGAATGAAGAGCTGCCTGGCCAGAGCTAAGAAGAGGGTTCCTAGGTGGTGAGCGGGAGGTGAGGGCTGGAGCCAACCATGTCAGGCTCCGAGGGCCCAAGGGAGAAGCCAGGGTTTTTTTTTGGTTTTGGTTTTTGTGTTTTTTGTGTTTTTTGTTTTTTGTTTTTTGAGACGGGGTCTCGCTCTGTCACCCCGGCTGGAGTATAGTGGCGAGATCTCAGCTCACTGAAACCTCCGCCTCTCTGGTTCAAGCAATTCCCTGCCTCGGCCTCTCCAGTAGCTGGGATTACAGGCAGCTGCCACCACATCTGGCTTTTTGTATTTTTAGTTGAGATGGGGTCTTACCATCTTGTACAGGCTGGTCTTGAACTCCTGACCTCATGATCCACTAGCCTCAGCCTCCCAAAGTGCTGGGATTACAGGTATGAGCCACCGCACCTGGCCAGAAACTAGGTTTTAGAGATAAAAACAGGTCCCCGCCGGGCGCGGGGGCTCAAGCCTGTAATCCCAGCACTTTGGGAGGCCGAGGCGGGTGGATCACGAGGTCAAGAGATCGAGACCATCCTGGTCAACATGGTGAAACCCCGTCTCTACTAAAAATACAAAACATTAGCTGGGCATGGTGGCGCGTGCCTGTAATCCCAGCTACTGAGGAGGTTGAGGCAGGAGAATTGCCTGAACCCAGGAGGCGGAGGTAGCGGTGAGCCGAGATCGCGCCATTTCACTCCAGCCTGGGTAACAAGAGTGAAACTCCGTCTCAAAAAAAAAAACAAACAAAAAAAACAAGTCCCTAGGGAGACAGAAAATGCTTTCTATTCCTTCGGGACACCAAGAAACAAAGCACAAGTTAAATCCTCAGCAGCCGCCCACTTCTCTAGTGCCAGATGGGACTTCCTGCTCCACTGCAAAGAGCTCCATCTGGCCCTGCCCTGTGCAGCACAAGGGGGCAAAGTGAGGCTCAAGCCTGGGAAAAGCTGGGATGCGCTCCTTGGGCTACATCACAGGTGTTTTGGTTTTTAAAACTTGGCTGAAGGACTTGGGTGTCTGACAGGTGAGCAAGAGGAAACTTATTTGGATTCCTGGGGGCACAGTTAGGCAATTTCACTCTTCCATGTATGAGTGTGGCTGTGATGCACACTGATGCATTCATTTAGCACATCTGATTATTTCTTTAGGATCTATTTCTAGAAATAAAATTTCTGGTGCAAACAGATGGGCCATTTTTAGGGCTTTGGCCCCACAGAGCAGTCGTTCCAGTTTACAACCCCAGCAGTAGATGAGTGTCTGTTTACTCAAACTCTCCCCTGCCCAGCCCTCATGAATACTGTATCTTTCTGATTGCTGCCAGCTCGGCAGGCAACAAGAGGTATCTTGCAGTTTTAGTAGTATTTCTGCTCCTCCTCCTTTCTTTTTTTTTTTTTGAGACAGAGTTTTGCTCTTGTTGCCCAGGCTGGAGTGCAATGGTGCAATCTTGGCTCACCGCAACCTCTGCCTCCTGGGTTCAAGCGATTCTCCTGCCTCAGCCTCCTGAGTAGCTGGGACTACAAGCGTGCACCACCATGCCCAGCTGATTTTTTGTATTTTTAGTAGAGACAGGTTTCACCAAGTTGACCAGGATGGTCTTGATCTCTTGACCTTGTGATCCACCCGCCTCGGCCTCCCAAAGTGCTGGGATTACAGGCGTGAGCCACCGCGCCCGGCCCCTCCTCCTTTCTTGTTCCTCCTCCTCCTATGGTTTTAGCTGTACTCCTCCTCCAGCAAAAAGAGGTATCTTGTGGTTTTAGCTGTATTTCCTCTTCTCCTCCTCCTCCTTTCTTTTTCCTCCTCCTTCTCCTCCTTCTCCTCCTCTTCCTCTTTCTTCCTCTTTGTCCCTTTCTTTTTAAGACAGGGTCTTGCTTTGTCACCCATGCTGGAATGCAGTGGCTCACTCATAGCTCACTGCAGCCTGCACTCAGGCAATCTTCCTGCGTCAGTCTCCAGAGGAGATGGAACTACAGGTGTGCACCACAATGCCCAGCTAATTAAAAAAAAAAAAAAAAAAAAACTTATAGAGGGTTGGTTGCAGTGGCTCATGCCTATAATCCATACACTTTGAGAGGCTGAGGCGGGCAGCTTGCTTAAGTCCAGAACTTTAAGACCACCAGGAGCAACATGGTGAATACACAAAATACAGAAAATTAGCTGGGTGTGGTGGTGTGTACCTGTCGTCCCAGCTACTTGGGAGGCTGAGGTAGGAGGATCGCTTGAGCCTGAGAGGCCAAAGTTTCAGTAAGCCATGATCACGCCGCTGCACTGCAGCCTGAGTGACAGAGTGAAACTCTATCTCCAAAAAAACAATTTTTTTGTAGATAGGGGGTTTCACTTTGCTGGCCAAGCTGGTGTCAGACTGCTAGCTCCAAGCAATTCTTATACTTCATCCTCCCAAAGTGCTAGAATTACATTCACGAGTCACTGTGTTTGGCCACATTTCTTTTATTACTGTCATGGTTACAGTGATCTCATGTATTTACTGGTCATTTCTACTTTTTTATTTTTTGAAATGGAGTCTTGCAACCTCTGGCTCCCAGGTTCAAGAGATTGTCCTGCATAAGCCCCTCAGGTAGCTGGGACTACAGGTGCTCGCCACCATGCCTGGCTAATTTTTGTTTTTTAGTATAGACAGGGTTTCACCATGTTGGCTAGGCTGGCCTTGAACTCCTGACCTCAGGTGATCCATCCACCTCAGCCTCCCAAAGTGCTGGGATTACAGGCATGAGCCACCTCACCCAGCCATTTCTACATATTTTTAAACTACATATCCATGCCCTGTGCCCATTCCAATTGGGAACATGTCTTCTTCCTATTGATTTGTACCAAAATTAACCCTCTGTCTGGCATACATTGAATTCTCCCGCTTTATCATTTGCTTATTAATTTTGTTTATGATATTTTTGAATCATAAACAAATCTTTTTGCAGTCACATTTCCAATCTTTCCTTTATGGTTTCTGATTTCCATGTTAAACTTAGGATGGCCTCCCTCACATTGACATTATACAAATGTTTTCCTCTATTTCATTCTTTTATTTTTTGGTATCCTTTTTTTACATTTAACTCTTTATCCCATTTGGAATTTATGTTAGCATGTGGTTTGAAGAAACATCAAATCCTTAATTTTTTCAGCCACATTTATTTATTTCCTCTCCATTTTGAAATGCCAAATGCATCATTTTCTAAATATTTAAAGTATACTTGCAACTTCTGGGCTTTCTATTACATTACATTGGTATATTTTTTATAACTGTTATAGCCGCCCACATTATTTTCTTCTTTCAGCATTTACTTGATTTTTCTCTCCAATTTACCAGTGATTTTAAAAGGAAGGTATCAAGTTCACTTCAAATTTATCAAGCTCACTACCACCTTCCCTTCAAACAATTCCTTTAGGACCTTGACTGGAATTTACAAATTAACTGTAAGATAATTTCCCTTGCAATGATCACTGTCCCATCTCCTGGCTTCAACGCCCCACATTAGAGCATGTTTACAATGAGCCAAGGTCAAAGCGGTGCATCCAGCGGGTTCCTGGCTCTGCTGGGAAGCACAAGTGCCTCCCTGTCCCCTGCCCACCCTGCTGGCTTGGGCAAGCCTTGAGAGACCCATTAGCGAGAGGCCATTCCTCCATCTTCATTAACACCTGTGACCTGGGGACCAGACCAGAAGTTCTAGGAAGTGGAAAGGCCTCTCCTCACCTCTTCCCAAATATCATGCACTCCCCCCAGCAAAGTGGGGAGCAGCTGCAGAGTCACAGCGCCCTGCCCCCACCCCAGCATACGCACCTAAATTGGAGTCACTGGGGCTTCGGGGAGAGGGAGGGACTTGCCTGCCACACCCTGGGGTCCTGACTGGGTGGAGTTCCCTGGGAGACCAAGAACACAGATGTTCTCATGTTCTTTCTTGATCATATTGACGGGGGCGGCGGTGTGGGTGGGTGCTGAGAAGGTTACTCATGACAGTTTACAAGAGTAAATTACAAGTGAGGATGAGCACAGCTGTCCCACCCGCCGCCTCCTGTTTCCCTCCCCTGCCTACCCCACCCCACTCCCACCTCTACGGCCCTCTATAACTGCGGCGGGTGGACCTTGGTAACTGCGTCCCCGGGGCTTGTTAGATAATAGAAATGTGGCTTTCCAGATGTGGCCGAGCAGGAGGCAGCATCATGGGAGTTGACGTCCGCCACAGCAAGGACCAAAAGCTTTGGAGCAACTAGCCCAAGAGCCAGGATACCCAGCTGAGGCTGTTGGTCAAGCTGTGCAGGCTTCTGGCCAGACGAACCAAGTTCACACTCAACTAGGTTGTGCTGAAGAGGTTGTTTCTGAGTCGCACCAATTGCCACGTCTGTCCCTTTCCTGGATGATCCGGAAGATGAAGCTTCCTGGCCAGGAAAACAAAATGGCCGTGGTTGTGGGGACCACAGTGAATGACGTGCGGGTACACGGGGCATGAACACTGAAGGTGTGTGCGCGGCGTGTGGACCAGCCAGCCCGCAGCCGCATCCTCAGGGCAGAGGGTCGGGGGTGGGGGCGGAAAGAGCCTCACTTTCGACCAGCTGGCCGTGGACTCCCGCAAGGGCTGCGGCACCGTCCTCCGGCCCTCACAAGGGCCCAGAGGTGTTTCAGCAAGGCCGGGGGAACCCAGCGCAGCCACACCAAACCCCACTTCCGCTCCCAGGGCCGGAAGTTACAGCGCGCCAGAGGCCAACCCGCCAGCCAAGGCGACAAAAACTAGCCCTGGATCCTGCCCTCTTATTAAAAAGCTTTTGGATGCTGGAAGCAAAAAAAAAGTGAGATGTGGACCCACACTTGTCCTGCTGAGTCAGAAACTTCGTTTTAATCAAATCCCCGTTTGTGTGCACGGGAAAGTTTGAGAAGCCAGGATCCCAAGACTCATCTAAGCTGGATGGAGCTCACAGCAACCACTGAGATAATCACCCACCCTGGTCTCTCCTCTCCTGGGACAAGCCTGAGCTCAGGAGTAGGGCCTGGGCCCAGGCCAGGGCAAAGCACCAAAGCTTCTCTCAGACACCAGGTGCATCAGAAACCAGCCTTTTCCTGGATCGACTTCTGAGTGGAGTGATGGACAGGCATGAGGTCAGTGTGACACCCACTTGGATTTCAGTCGTAGCATTGACCCGTACACGAGCTGCGACATGGGACCTCAGTGAGCCTCAGCCAACTTACCTGTCAAATGGCAAGAACTACACCACCTCACAGACCTGATGGGAAAACAGAGGTAATGTTTGTCAAATGTCCAGGAGAGCAGCATGCTCAAGGATAATATTGACGCAGGGCAGGCAAGCCCCAGAATTGGGGTTTAGCCCAGGAGGGTTTTTTGGTTTCTCCCAGGAAAGAATTTAAGGGTGAGCCATCTGTGTTAGCAACTTTTATTGAAGCTACAGTGTCCAGGTGAAGAGGGAGATCCAGGCAGCTCAGATCAACTTCCCCTTTTCATATGTGATTCCTAAAACTGTGAACTGAAACCTTTTCATATGTAATTCCTGAGACTGTAAACTGAGACCCTTTTCATATGTAAAGCTATAAACCTAAGATTCTCCCACGTGTAACATCTAAAGTATAAGCCTATATAAAGGCAGAACGTTCCTTTGTTAGGGGACCTGGGTTTTGTACAGATTACTACCCAAGGCTCCCGGCCGAATAAACTCTCCTTCCTCCTGTATTCGGTGTTCAAGAGATCTGTTTCCTGCGCCTGCTCCTGCTACACAGCAGCAGAGGGACTGCTCCTTGTGGGACAGGGATACCTCAAAGGCAGTGTGCCAAGAGTAGCAGCTCACAGGCAGTTTTGTAATCATATTTATATTCACTTTTTTTTTTTGAGATGGGGTCTTGCTCTGTCCAGCCCAGGCTGGAGTGCAGTGGTGCAATCTCAACTCACTGCAGCCTTCGCCTCCCAAATTCAAGCGATTCTGTGCCTCAGCCTCCCAAGTAACTGGGATTACAGGTGCACGCCACCAGGCCTGGCTAATTTTTGTATTTTTAGTAGAGATGAGGGTTTCATCATGTTGGCCAGCCTAGTCTTGAACCACTGGCCTCAGGTGATCCACTTGCCTCAGCCTCCCAAAGTGCTGATTACAGGTGCGAGTCACCATGCCCAGCCTATATTTACTTTTAATTACGTGCAAATTAAGGGGCAAGAAATTCATGCAGAAATTTACAAATTAAGGGGCAAAAATTAATCAACTTCAATTTGTGCAGAGGAAAATGAGGGAGCAGGGAAGGGGAGCAGTTGTGGGATGGGCAGAAGGGGTTCATGCAAGGACTGGGTCTGTTAATTGGTGATTGTGTGGAGGAGAAGCAAAGCAAGCTTCTCTATTTTTCTCTGGCCACAGGACAGCAGCTGGCAGTGCAAGTTAGAGCAAGGAGCCCACCCGCTGAGTGTGGGAGTTATTTCCCTGAATGTTTCCATTTCAAGGAGAGACTCTCCTCTAGAGACAGGTCTTGGTAGTGGAAGAGATACATCTCAAAGAGGGAGAGACAGAATTTACAATTGCAAAGGAACTGCTCTTAAGTGGGGGTGGGGTGAGTGGGTCAGGCCTATTTGTGTCTATAATCAGGTTTTGGCTGGAACAAACAGTGATTTTCCTGGCAGGCTTGAGCTTTCCCGATTAGACACTTTAAGAGTGGCTAAGGTCAAGGCTGGGCACAGTGGCTCACGCCTGTAATCCCAGCACTTTGGGAGGCCGATGCAGGTGGATCACGTGAGGTCAGGAGTTCTAGAACAGCCTGTTCAACATGGCAAAACCCTGTCTTTAAACAAAAAAAATAAATAAATAAAATAAAAAATAAAATAAAAATAAAAAAATTAAAAGAATGGCTAAGGTCATCCTAGGGATGTGGCCTTGAGCTGTTTAGAAACTATGTTAGTGTTTGTTCAAGTCTTTTAGTAGGGGTGGGGGTTGGGGGCTGAGCCAAACTACTTGTCCTGAGAATCTTTTCCAGGCCAAAGTTGAGGCCTAGTTGAAAAGAGATCTCAGAGGAGCCTGTCCAAAGTTTGTCAAGAAGAGTCTTTGTCAGTGGACACGAATTTTAGGGGATACTATTCAACCCAGTACATCCCCCCCAATTCTCCCATTTCAGTAAGTGGCTTAATTCATCCAGATATTTAAGTTAAAACCTGGACGTCATTCTTGATTCCTCTCTGTCCTCATGGAAACCACCTTTGCAAAAATTGTAAGAGTGGGAAAATTAATGACAATGAAAAAGATCTGATCTAAGCAACCCCTATCTTGCCTTTAGCCTCCAAACTGCTCTGAGTCATTCCTAGGCTTGCGCCAAGTTAACTTTGGGAGAAATTTACTTTATAGTTTAAGTGATAATAGCTCTTCCCCCAAACGAAACCACCTTTGTAAGCCTAATGAGAGACCATGAGGTTAGGAGGATGAGATAAGCCTGAATTCTGCTACCGTGTACAGAGAAACGATCACTAGATTCCAACTTTCCCAATTACTTCTGTAGACAATACCACTATTGTAGAACCTGAGATTGGCCTTTTGAGATGTATTTTCAGGTTTGCCGTCCTATGGCCCCACCCAGAAGCAGACTCATCATGAAGGAGGACCATTATCCACACCCGTATCATTGCACCCCCAACCAATCAGCAACACCCATTCTCTAGCCAGCCTCCTTCCCCCTGCTGTCTTTGAAAAACTCGCTAGCCTCCAATTTTGGGGGAGGCTGATTTGAGTAATAATAAAACTCCAGTTTTCCATTTAGCTGGCTCCACCTGGGCAAAACTCATTCTCTATTCCGATTCTTCTGTCTTGATAAATTGGCTCTATCTGGGCAGTAGGCAAGAAAAAAGGATCCACTGGATGGCTACTTCATCCCCACCCCTGCACCACCACACACAGGTAACCACCCAGTGGGTTCACCTTGCTTGCTGCCTAAACAGAGCCAGTTTATCAAGACAAGGGAATTGCAATGGAGAAAGAATAATTCACACATCCGGCTGTGCAGGAGACCCAAGTTTTATTATTACTCAAATCAGTTTCCTTGAAAACTTGGGGATCAGAGTTTTTAAGGATAATTTGGTGGATAGGGGCCCAGTGAATCAGGAGTGTTGACTGGTTGGCTCAGAGATGAAATCCTAGGGAGTCGAAGCTGTTTGTTGTTTTGTTTGCTTGTTTTAGACAGAGTCTTGCTCTGTCACCAGGCTGGAGTGCAGTGGTGTGATCTCGGCTCACTGCAACCTCCAACTCCTGGGTTCAAGCGATTCTCCTGTCTCAGCCTCCCCGAGTAGCTGGGACTACAGGTGTGTGCTACCATGCCCAGCTAATTTTTTTATTTTTAGTAGAGACGGGGTTTCACCATGTTGGCCAGATTGGTCATGAGCTCTTGACCTCATGATCCGCCTGCCTCAGCCTCCCAAAGTGCTGGGATTACAGGCGTGAGCCACCATGCCTGGCCAGAAGCTATTTTCTTATGCTAAGTCAACTCCTGCGTGGGAGCCACAGAACTGGTTGGCAGGTCCAGGTGGGGCCATCTGGTTGTTAGAAATACAAAAACATGAAAAGGCCGATCTTAGGTAGAGTAATTGGGAAAGTTGCCCAAATCTTATGACCTCCAGAATAATGGCTGATGATACTTAGAATTCCAGTCCCTCTCGCCCTAACTTAGTGACTGGTGACCTTTCATTTGTTTTACAACGGTTTAGCTTTAAACTATAAACTAAATGCCTTCCCAAGGCTAGTTCAGCCTACACCCAGAATGAACGAGGGCAGTTTAGAGATTAGAAGCAAGGTGGGATTCGTTAGATCTGATATCTTTCACTGTCATAATTTTCTCAGTTATAATTTTGCAAAGGCAGTTTCACGCACATCCAACATCCAGTCCCCCAGCAAAGCCTCCTGAGAAATTTGTGCATTTCTCTCCATCTCCACCTTTACCACCCAGGCTCAGGCCACCATCATCTCTAGCTTGGACTCCTGTGAGCCTCCTCACTGGTTTCCTGCTCCCACATTGAACCCCTAGACTCTTGTCTTCATCCAGCAGCTAAAACAAACCAGTTAAAGCAATCATGTCACATCATTCCCCTTCTTAAAACTCCCCAGAAGAAACTCTAAACCTTTGTCCTAGTTTAAAGACCTTCAATGATGATTCCTGCCTCGCTATCTCTGTCTAACCATATTTTAGGCTATTCTTCTCCTTGTTCACACTACACCAGTCTCACATACCAAGCCTGTCCCTCTGTAACTTTGCCATCTCCTATTCTGTCTGCCTATGTTATTGTTATCCTGGATTAGAACTGGTGCCTTCTGGTCATTTAGGTCTCAACTCAAATGTCACCTCTTCAGAGAGCTAGGGTACCCCTTCTCTCACCCCACAGCACATCACTCTGTTTTACTTTCTCTAGACCCATCACCACCACAAGCAGTGGTTAGCCTGTATGTATGTTTGTTTGTCTTTCTTTCTCTTTCTTTCTTTCTTTCTTTTCTTTTTCTTTCTTTCTTTCTTTTTCTTTTTCTTTCTTTTTTTCTTTTCTTTCTTTCTCTCTCTCTTCTTTCTTCTTTCTCTCTCTCTCTTTCTTTTCTTTCTTTCTTCTTTCTTTCTTTCTTATTTTCTTTCAATAGGGTCTTGCTCTGTTGCCCAGGCTGGAGTGCAGTGGCATGATCTCAGCTTACCTCTGCCTCTAAGGCTCAAGTAATCCTCCAGCCTCAGCCTCCTGAGTAGCTGGAACTATGGCATGAACCATCATACCTGGCTAATTTTTGTTTGTTTGTTTGTTTGTTTGTTTGTTTTGGTAGAAATGGGGTTTAACCATATTGCCCAGGCTGGTCTCAAACTCCTGGGCTGAAATGACCCACCTGCCTCAGGCTCTCAAAGTGCTGGAGCTACAGACATGAGCCACCTGCATCTGGCCCTATTTCTTTACTTGGTCATTGTCTCCCCATCTCACACCTCCAACCACACATAGAATGAAGAAGAATAAGGAATTTTTTTTTTTTTGAGGTGGAGTCTTACTTTGTTACCAGGCTGGAGTGCAGTGGCACGATGTTGGCTCACTGCAACCTCTGCCTTCTGCGTTCAAGTGTTTCTCCTGCCTCCCGAGTAGCTGGGACTACAGGTGGGTGCCACCATGCCCAGCTAAGTTTTGTATTTTTAGTAGAGACAGGGTTTCACCATGTTGGCCAGGATTATCTTGATCTCTTGACCTCTTGATCCACCCACCTTGGCCTCCCAAAGTGCTAGGATTACAGGCATGAGCCATTGGGCCTGGCCCAAGAATAAGGATTTTGTTTTGTCCACTACTGTATCCCTAGGACTTAGAACAGTGACTGGAGGCCAGGCACGGTGGCTCAAGCCTGTAATCCCAGCACTTTGGGAGGCCGAGGCGGGTGGATCACGAGGTCAAGAGATCGAGACCATCCTGGTCAACATGGTGAAACCCCGTCTCTATAAAAATATAAAACATTAGCTGGACATGGTGGCGCGTGCCTGTAGTCCCAGCTACTCAGGAGGTTGAGGCAGGAGAACTGCCTGAACCCAGGGGGCGGAGGTTGCGGTGAGCGGAGATTGCGCCATTGCACTCCAGCCTGGGTAACAAGAGTGAAACGCCATCTCAAAAAAAAAAAAAAAAGAGCAGTGACTGGGACATAGTACAAGCTCAGTTAATATATGTGAATAAAATAATAAAGATGGTTACTCCTTACCCTCCTTTCTGCTGCCTTCCTGCTGAACTGTGTGCAGGGCTGATTGTATACCACATCAGCCAAGAGCAGTGTTTATAGTAGAGCTTTTCAGGCATCTCCTCTCTTTCAGATGCATGAATTAGAATTTCTGAGGGAGGGTCCTGGGAATTTTTATTTGGAGGCCACTGCTTTAGATAACCAATAATTAGTTCAGATGAGGGCTTAGCAGAAATGTTTTTTTTTTCCCTCTTCAAAATCTTATGGCTGTCTGTGCTTTCTAGAGGACATTAATAGCTTCATTCAATAGTTTCATCCTGGCATGCAGGAAGCACTTAAGAACTATTAGTTGGAAAGAAGATAAAATGAAATATACACTTAGTTATCACAACTTTCTTTTTTCTTTTTTTTCCAAGACACCAAGGACAAGTAATTATAATTTTCTCTTTTTTTTGAGACAGAGTCTTGCTGGAGTGCAATGGCGTGATCGGTTCGCTGCAACCTCCGCTTCCTGGGTTCATGCGATTCTCCTGCCTCAGCCTCCCGAGTAGCTGGGACTACAGGCGAGTGCCACCACACCCGGCTAATTTTTTGTATTTTTAGTGGAGACGGGGTTTCGCTGTGTTGGCCAGGATGGTCTTGATCTCATGACCTCGTGATCCACCCGCCTCGGCCTCCCAAAGTGCTGGGATTACTGGCTTGAGCCACCATGCCCACCGAGTAATTACAACTTTCTTGATGCAGTAGAAGAATCTCTGATCTGGGAACCGAGAGGACTGGGTTTATACCCCAGTTGTTGCTGCTTCCTAGGGCGGGCAGTCTCTGAGCCCCAAATTTCTTATCTATAAAAAGGGACAAATAGTACTTAGACAATGAAGTTGTTTCATTCATTCATTCAAACATTTATTATCTTCTGCATTCTAGGACCGGACCAATGCCCAGGTGATATAGAAATGAACAAGAGGCTGGGCGTGGTGGCTCATGCCTGTAATCCCAGCACTTTGGGAGGCCTAGGTGGGTGAATCACTTGAGGTCAGGAGTTTGAGACCAGCCTGGCCAAAATGGCAAAACCCTGTCTCTACTAAAAATATAAAACTTAACCGAGCGTGGTGGTGGGTGCCTATAATCCCAGCTACTCGGGAGACTGAGGCAGGAAAATCTCTTGAACCCAGGAGATGGAGGTTGCAGTGAGCCAAGATCATGCCAGTGCACTCCAGCCTGGGTGACAGAGTGAGACTTCATCTCCAAAAACAAAAAAAAGAGAAACAGGAGACAGTCATTGTGAGAAATAATGATATATGTGTCCCCAGAAACAGAAGTGTCCCACCCTCTTCCTGCATGTAGCTGTGGTCTCAGTGAGGTCCCAGAGCAACAGAGGACAAAGGACCTGTTCTGATACAGCATCTCATGGACCTTTATTTAAATCATGATGCCTCTAGCATTACGGGGACAGGCATGAGACATCCCAAGCCAGCTCAAAGGAGTTACTTTCTTCAAAACTTATGTAGAATAAGTTTACTTTCTGTGCTACCAATCTTCATTCACTCATCCATACAAGTATTTACTGAATATTCACTACTATTCCTATTGGGTGCTGTGTAGCTGGTGAAGGAGGTTGCCATTTGCAGTAAAAGAAACACTGGAGGCAGGGCGTGGTGTGGAATCTCGTGCCTGGAATCCCAGCACTTTGGGAGGCTAAGGTGGGCAGATCACTTGAAGTCAGGAGTTCAAGACCAGCCTGGCCATCATGGTCTCCACTGAAAATACAAAAATTAGCCAGTCGTGGAGTTGGGGGGAGGGGGTGCCTGTAATCCCGCTGCTCAGGAGGCTGGTCTTGAACTCCTGACCTCATGATCTGCCTGCTTAAACCTGGGAGGCAGAGGTTGCAGTGAGCTAAGATTGTACCACTGCACACCAGCCTGGGTGACAGAAACTGTCTCAAAAAAAAAAAAAAAAAAAAAAGAAAGAAACAGGTTTGAAGGAAGATTGTGAGTTTTATTCTAGAGATGCTGAGTTTAAGGGCCTATAAGAGATACATGCCTCGAACTCCAGTGTACAGAAGGTATTGTAAGTTATGCACACAGGTGTGCCAGGGAGAGAGTATAGAATAAGAGGGCCCAGGGCCTTCTATCTTTTTCCACTGCATGATCCCCAGCTCTTACCGCCATAACAACCCACACCTCATAATGGAAAGTGAGAGGTATAGTCAAGGGAATCAGAAGAAGGGGAGCCCTTTTTTTTTTTTTTTTTTGAAATGCAGTCTCGCTCTGTAGCCCAGGCTAGAGTGCAGTGGCACAGTCTCAGCTCACTGCAACCTCTGCCTCCTCCTGGGTTCAAGCAGTTCTCTTCCCTCAGCCTCCCAAGTAGCTGGGATTACAGGCACAAGCCACCACTCCCAATGAATTTTTGTATATTTAGTAGAGACGGGGTTTCACTATGTTGGCCAGTCTGGTCTTGAACTCCTGACCTCGTGATCTGCCTGCCTCAGCCTCCCAAAGTGCTGGGATTACAGGCGTGAGCCACCGCACCCAGCTCTGGAGTCTTTTTTGTTTGAGATGGGGTTTCACCATGATGGCCAGGCTGGTCTTGAATTCCTGACCTCAGGTGATCCACCCACCTTGGCCTCCCAAAGTGCTAGGATTACGGGCGTGAGCCCCTGCGCCTGGCCTGGAGTCTTATTAGTCATTCTGCTCTTCTTCTTTCAGACTTTTGACATCTTATCTTCCACAGTGTTTGCCAATGAGTGCTGCAGGAATCCCCCTATATCTGGGCGCTCCCAACATCCCTGTTGTGAAAGGAAGGAGAGTTCATCATAAAAGTTTCTAGCAGCAAATAATTTTTTTTTTTTTTTTGCTTTGTGTTACTTTATTCTACAAGTACTTTTTATTTATTTATTTTTATTTGCACAAATATATGGCGTATGTGTGAAATTTTGTTACAGGTATATAATGCACAGTGATCAAGGCAGGGTATTTAGGCTGTCCATCTCCCAAGTACAGTACATTTTTGTTTAACCCTTGTCACCCTACTATGCTATCAAACATTGAATCTATTCCTTTTTTGTTTGTTTTGTTTTGAGACGGAGGCTTGCTCTCTTGCCCAGGCTGGAGTGCACTGGTGTAACCTCTTCCTCCTGGGTTCAAACAATTCTCCTGCCTCAGCCTCCCAAGCAGCTGGGACTACAAGCATGTGCCACCATGCCCAGACAATTTTGTATTTTTAGTAGAGATGGGGTTTCACCAAGTTGGCCAGGCTCGTCTCGAACTCCTGACCTCAAGTGATCCAGCTGCCTCGGCCTCCCAAAATGCTAGGATTAAAGGTATGAGCTACTGCACCCAGCCTTGAATTTATTCCTTCTAACTGTATGTCAGAGCAAACAATTTGAAAGTGAAATTTTGAAAATCTCATTTAAAGTGGCACCAAAACCAACTTTATAACATACCTAAGAATAAGTCTATCAAACCTCTCTACTGAAAACTATAAAACGTTGTGAAATTGAAGAGAAACTAAATACATGAGAGATATGCCATGTTTTGGATTGGGAGCTACTAAATTGCCCAGTGTGATCATTCTTTCCCAATTTATATAGTCAGTGTAATTCTAATCAAAATTTTCAGCAGGCGTTGTTGTGTTTTCAGAATTTGAAAAGTTGGTTTTAAAATGCATGTAGAAATGTAAAGGACCTAAGGTAACTAAAACAACTTTTGTTTGGTTTTTGAAACAGGGTCTCGCTCTGTTAATCAGGCTGGAGTGTTACAGCACCATCATGGCTCACTGCAGCCTTGACCTCCATAGGATCAAGTGATCCTCCTACCTCAGCCTCCCAAGTAGCTGGGACCACAGATATGTGCTACCATACCCAGCTAATTGTTTCTGTTTTATATACATATGTAATTACATATATATTATACACACACACACACGCACACACACACACACTCACACACACAGAGGTGTGGTGGTGTGCAGCTGTAGTCCCAGCTACTAGGATAGGAAGGCTGAGGTGGGAAGATCGCTTGAGCCTGGGGGGTTGAGGCTGCAGTGAGCCGTGATCATGCCACTGCACTCCAGTATAGGTGATAGAGCAAGTCTCACTCTCAAAAAAAAAGTATGTACTGTATAATTTTGTTTATACAAAATTCTAGAAAGTGCGAACTAATCTATGGAGACAGAAAGCAGATCAGTGGTTGCCTGGGACAGGAGCGGAGAGAGCGATGGATGACGAAGGGGCCTGAGAAAACCGTCGGGGATTATGGAAATATTTGCTGCCTGAATTTTGGCTTCGTGAGCGAACACAAACATCAACACTAATCAAGTTGTGCATTTTTAAAGTGTACAGTTTATTGTACTCAAGTTACCCATCCATGAAGTCGTGGGGGGAACTCTTAAAATGAGATGAAATAAATCTATACCATTAGAAATTAGAATAGTGGCTCCGTTTTGGAGGGTGGGGACTGGAGGAAGTACAGGGGGTCTTTTGGGGTGCTGGTAACATTCTGTGTCTTGAGCTGGATGGTGGTTACATAGATGTGTTCCGTTTGTGAAAATTATTGAGCTGAACATTTATTTGTGAACTTTTCTATACATATATCTCAACTAAAAGTTTTTTTACAAAGCTCTTTGACCAGGTCTTAGGTGAGTGCTATAGTTCAGACAGTCTGGGGGATGATCTGGACTCCGGGATCTGCCTGTCTAGATTTCACATTGCTTATTTTTTACAGCACATGTAAGGAAGACACTCTTGATCTCCCTGTTTAACAGATGGAAAACATGAGGTGCAGAGAGATTAAAGAGTTTGCCCGGGTTACACAGCTAGTAAGCTGCAGATTGCAAGCCCAGGACACCTGATGCTATGACTCACCTCTGCAGTCTCCTAATGCAGGCTTTCCCTGATACACTGAACACAGTGCCAGCAGACGGGAAAGCACTGAATACATGTTCTTTGCTGTCGTTGTTATTGTTTAAGGTGTCTTCATTGCAAATGCTTCCGACGAAGGAAACAGAAGGAAATCAGGCCCCATCAGGGCAGACTTAAAAAATCAACATTTGCCCTTAAGTGGAGCACCCAGCAAGGTTGCCTCAATTCTCTTTGAGTATTGAGCTTTCCCATCAACATGCCAAAACCCTGGTACAGAGCGTTAGACTGCTTCTCTCCCCGGTAAGTTCATCCAGAGCAGGGATCCTGGCTTCATCCATCGCTGAAGCACATGGCCTGGCACAGATCTGCGTCTTTATGTTATGTGAACCAGTGAAAGGGGGAATTGGAATAGACAGGTTCTTAAGTCCCTTTTTAGCCCCTGAGGGTCTGGAATCCTTGAAGCTCTGAGCTGCTTCTGCACAGCCTTTCATCCTGGAGCCCATTGCAGCCCGTCCCTTCCATGGCGCAGTGCTGGTGCTGGTGCTGCAGACGGTGAGTGCTCTGGACCACAGATGCTGAGATGTAGTTAAGAGGTTCAACGCCGGGCGCGGTGGCTCACGCCTGTAATCCCAGCACTTTGGGAGGCCGAGGCGGGTGGATCACGAGGTCAAGAGATCGAGACCATCCTGGTCAACACGGTGAAACCCCGTCTCTACTAAA
>NW_016108052.1:153255-169947 GCF_001604975.1 Cebus imitator
AAGAGGGGGAGGTAGCTGGATTGGACAGGAGGCCTTAGAGTCTTGAGTTGAGCAAAAATGGCAGGCCCTAGGACTCTCGCTGTGCCCAGTAGTTTGTCTGGGGCGGGGGGGGTTGCCCAGGCAAAGTGTGGCCTCTACTCAAAAGCTGGGGTGACACCTAAAGATGCTAGCCACTGGAAGCAGGCAGCTAACTGCATTCTTGCAGCTGGGAGATTTGAACATCTCTGCAGAGGTCACATCACCAAGGGAAGAAACACACCCAGCAGGTTTCCCACCAGCACCAGCAGCCTTTGCCTGGCTGCCAGCGGACAGCTGGGGAGCCAGGTGAGGCAAACCAAGGCTCAGCTGCTAAGTGGCCAAACAGATTTGAAACCAAGTCAACCCAACCATATGTTTTTTTGTAATTTCTCCCATTTCACCATGACCCCTAGTGCCGCCATCCTTTCTGAGCAGTTACTGAGTGCCACATCACTGTGTTACACGATATACCCACATAACCTTGCCGAAGCATCAGGACAGCCCTTAAAGATGAGGAAAATGAGAAAGTAACTAGTCCAGAGTCATGGAGCTCCGAAATGGCAGAACCAGAATGGGTACCCTTGTCTGTTGACCTCACTACCTTCATTACCATCTACAGATGGAAAGCCGTGGAGTCACCAGGCTGACAGCAGCAGGCCCTGAGATGCCACCAACCCAGATGGTGAGGCCTCAGATGCCGCTGGCCAGAGGGGTGGACCAGCTGTTCTTTGTCTCAAGCCTTTCAGGCTGAGTGGCTGCACTCCACAGGTCACATGTCTGCATCAGCCCTGACCCGTGTCCTCAGGCCCCAGTGGCAGAGCTACCAATGCTGTTGGTTCTGTGTCCTCAGCTGCTGTGTGCCCCAGACACTGATGAGCATCTTAATGCATAGGCTATGCCCAAGGAGAGAGGGGGCAGGTGGAAGGCGGAAAAGGGGAAGAGCAGTGGGCAACAGGGCCTGGGAGACTATGGCCCCAGGACTCAGCCGAGGCCAGATACAGGCAGGAATCACTGCTCCACCTCCTGCTGCAGCTGTGGTCAAGTTACAGGTGAAGGACCTGTGGGCTTTGATGCTTGATAATTGTGGGTTCAAACTCCAGCTTCACCAACCTCCCTCCCTATCGGCTTTCTTGCTGGAAGATGAGGCAGTAGCTTCTTGTGAGGATAAAATGAAGTATCTAGCACCAAGTAGCTACCAGGTATATTGTGGCTTCCTCACCACCTGCCCTAAGCGATGAAGATCCAAGACCCTGCCCTGTCCCTGCAGCAGCCCTTTCAGGCGAGGGTGGGGCAGATGTGAACCTGTAAAAAAAATAAAGTTCTGCCAAGGGGCTGAAGGAAGCAGGCCTCCCTCTGGAGCTGCTGAAGAAGGGAAGGCTACCCAGGGTGGGGGTATCCTGGTTCACTGGTGTTCCCAGGGCCCAGCGAGCGCTCACCACTTACATCTTCCTCGAAAGAAGTGTCAGGATTCAGCCAGGGAAGAAGCAGAACCACGTGAGTTATGGGCTAAGGGATTTATTGCACAATTAGCCCTTACACGATTGTGGAGGGGCTGGGAAGGGGAGGTGTGGGGAGGGAGCTGGAGGGTCAGAGCAGGGATCACCAATCGGTCAATCTGAGAAGCTGAAAATGTCCAGCTGCTGGTGGAACCCCCAAGGGCAAGGGCCCTGGAGAGGTCTCTGGGCAGCTGTGCCTTGCAGAGGTTGCATATCTGTGGGTCTGCCATGAAGTGCCTGGTGGTGGGCTTGGGGTCAGTGCAGGACAGAGGGTCAGCAGTCGGGGAGAAGAGCCGGACTCAGAGTGAGGACAGCCTGGCACCTGCCAGCACCACTACATCTGTCACCACGGAAACCAAGGGGTGAATTTGACCGGGTCTGCCTGCCCTGCTTGCTTTTTGTTTTTGTTTTTTTCCTTTTTCCATGAACCCTAAGGCCACAGTACACTGAATGCTGAAACCCAACCTTCCCTGGCTGCTTTACAGATAACATTCGTAGGTCACCATGGTAATGGTTGCTGGGGTTGTTTTTCAGGGACTTGGGCCAGCTCCTGTCCAGTTCAAACCAGTTGAGACCACTGACCCTTCAACTGGACCTGTGCAAATGCCCAAGAAAAGGTGCATTTTGATGTCAGAGGGCCAAATACTCCACCTTCAGAGCCCCAACTCCAGCTTCAGATCATGTTAATGCCACCGTTTTCTGCACTTGCATCCCATGAAATGCCATGAAGCCCAGCTAGACTTGCTCAAAATGAACCTATGACTTCATTTTCCCCCACTGCCAGTCGCCTCTCCCCACATCTTACACCATCACACTTCCCTAACCTGTAAGCAACCCTAAGCCGTATCTCTGGGGAGGTGGATTTGAAAGCTGTTCTCCCACCTCCTCGTTTGGTGGCCTCGTCAATAAATCTTTTTTTTCTTTTGCAGAACCTGTGTCATAGTGATTGACTTACTGTGCCCAGGCAGAATGGCCCTAGACCTGGCCAGTGGCCACAGCTGCCTCAGACAGCAATGGCTGCCTCTTTCCATCTACCTTCCAAGTCACACATAAATGCCCCTTTGGCCACCTCTTCCTGTGGGAGGTTCCTCCTCAAGGAGCACCAGCACTGATGGGGAAGCCAGAGAAAGGCAGTTCAGGATGGGAGTAGAAATCCAGGAGTGTGGAGATCAACTTCTGCTCAGCCCTTACTCCCTTGGTTAGAGAGGCTGGAGCCTCAGGCATCAGCCATAGGTGTCAGGACAAACCCTGGGCCCAGGAAAACAGCTGGATGCATCCTTGAACACCATGAGATTCACCGTCTCACTCCACAGATGGGGAAGTTGGGCTCTTGACGCCTGCTGTGGATTGCGGCAGGTCCCAGGCTGCTAACTCTGTCCCCTCTGGCCAGCACCACTGCAGCCTGGGCCTCAGCTGGTAGAACCAAATAGGCTCGCTCACTGCCAAGGCAACTGTAAAAAGGGCACACAGCAGTCATGGGCAGAGCCCCGGGCCAGGATGGCAGCCAGACTGGCCTGTGGACAATTGCTCAGCCTGCAGCTGGGGCCTGGCTAAGCTGGACAAGGGGCTGGGCGCACAGCAGGGAGGATGCCTGCCCATCTCCACAGCCATCCTCCTCCTGGAACACTCACCCAAAGGCATTCCTTTAAAAAAGCCAAATTTATGATTAAATATTTCAAAGATACATAAATCTGTAGGAGCCCACATAACAAACACCTGGGAACCATTATCCGGGGTTGTTAGAACATGCTCATATGTAGTCATATTTGCCTCAGACCTTCTTTTCTCATTTTATGAACTAAAGCAAATTTATTTATTTATTTATTAAAGACAGGGTTTCACCATATTGGTCAGGTTGGTCTCAAACTCCTGACCTCAGATGATCCACCTGCCTCAGCCTCCCAAAGTGCTGGGATTACAAGCGTGAGCCACCACGCCCAGCCAGCAAATTTATTTATGAAATAAAACTCACAGAACCTCCCCCCAGGCTTATTCCTCTTCCCATCCCCAGAGGTAACCATTCCTCTGAATTTAGAGTTTCTCTCTCGTGTATAATTTTATAGTTCTGTGACTTATGTGGGTAACTTTAAACATATTTTTTAATGTTAGCTAATGTGTATATGTCCATGTATATTATATGTGATTTGTACATATTATTCAAAACTTACTTTTTTGGCTTAACTTTTTTTTAAAGATTTATTTGTGTTAATACATGTGACTCTTGATGAAAGGTCAGCAAACTTTTTGTGTAGAAAGCCAGACAGTAAGATACTCTAGACTTTGCAGGCAGCATATGGTCCCCATTGCATAGTCTCTGCTTTGCATTCCTTGTTGATTTATTTTGTTTTGTTTTTATAGTGCTTTATTATTATAAAACCATCCGTATTCGCTCCAGATTTGGCAGATGGACGGGAGTTTGCTGTCCCGTGTTCTAGGTCATACTGTCTTGTGCGAGTATCCACAGTTCATTCCTCTGTCTTCTTGTTGATGGACATCTAAGTGGTTTCCAATTTTCACTACACAAGGGTGACTATGACCGTTATCGTAGAAATGTGTAAGTATCTCTGGGGCACACAACAAGAAGTGGAGGGGCTGGGCATTGGACACAAGCATCTTTGACTTGTGACATTATCAATTTCTCTGCAAACTGGCAGCACCAGTTTACATCCCCAGCAGCAGTTGATGAGTGCACCTGCTGTTCCACATCCTTACTAGCATTTGTTGTTATAGGGCTTTCAAAACAACGCGAGCTGCCAGGAGCAGGGGCTCACACTTGTAATTCCCAGCCTGAAGACTGCTTGAGCCCAGGAGTTTGAGACCAGCCTGGGCAACATAGTGGGACCTGGTCCCTACAAAAAAATCCAAAAATTAGCCAGTGTGGTGGCACGGCTGTGGCTCCAGCTACTTGGGAGGCTGAGGTGGGAGGGTCACTTGAGCCCAGCAGGTTGATGCTACAGTGAGCAGTGATTGTGCCACTGTATTCCAGCCTGGGCAACAGAGTGAGACCTCAAAAAACAGTAAGAATGTATTCTTATACAGCAGAAGGAACAGATTCACCATCACCCCCAAGCCCTTTTATAAAGCACTAACATCCATGAGGGCTCGCCCTTATGACTTAATCATTTCTGAAAGGCCCTACCTCTTAATGCTATCATCTTGGCAATTAATTTGAATTTTGGGAGACACATTCAGACCATAGAAATACTCCTCATGGCCGGGCGCAGTGGTTCACGCCTGTAATCCTAGCACTTTGGGAGGCCGAGGCGGGTGTATCACAAGGTCAGGAGTTCAAGACCAGCCTGGCCAAAATGTTGAAACCCTGTCTCTACTAAAAATACAAAAATTAGCTGGGCACGGTGGCACGCGCCTGTAATCCCAGCTACTCAGGAGGCTGAGGCAGGAGAATCACTTGAACCTGGGAGGCGGAGGTTGCAGTGAGCCGAGATCACACCATTGCACCTCCAGCCTGGGTGACAGAGTGAGACTCTGTCCCAAAAAAAAAAAAAGAAACACTCCTCGTGAAAGGCCTTATGTATATTTTGCTAGCTATATTTTCAGGATTTTGTTGCCATTGTGAATAGAATCTCTTCTTCTACGACATTTTCTCACTGGTTATTACTGCTGTATAGGATTGCTATTATCTTACTGTCATTTCTGTGTCCGTCCCCCTCATTCCTATCCATGTTAAACCTCTTCCTGTGTTTGCAGGTCATTCCAGTTTCCTTTTCTATGAATGACGTGCTCATATTGTTTGCCCACTTTTCTTTCGGTTGGTTGACTTTTAAAAATATTAATGTTTACAGGAATTCCTTAAACATTCTAGATGTGTGTCCTGTGTTGATTATATGGATTGCAAATATACTTTCCTAATCTATGGTTTCTCTTTAAATTTTGTGGTATGTTGGGTCGAATAGAAGTTTAAATACTTTATTGAAGTCAAATCTATTACCATTTTTCTTTTGAGCATACACTTTTAATATTTTCTTCTGATACAGAGTCCCACTGTACTCCACTCGAGGCAGGAGTACAATGGCTCAATTATAACACTGCAGCCTCAAACTCCTGGGCTCCAGTGATCCTCCCACCTCAGCCTCCTAAGCAGCCAGGACTACAGGCACACACAAGTACACCCAGCTAATCTTTTGCATATATATAGAGAGAGAGACGGGGTCTTGTTATGTCACCCAGGCTGGTCTGGAGCTCCTGGGCTCAAGCAATCCTCCCGCTTCAGCGTCCCAAAGTGCTGGGATAACAGGCATGAACCGCCATACCCAGCTACTTTTAGTATTTTGTTTAAGAAACTATTGGATTGAATGTTTATGTCCCCTCAAAATTTATATGTTGAAATTCTATCCTCCAACATAATGACGTTAAGATGTGGGGCCTTTGGAAGGTAATTAGGTTGGGAAACTGGAGCTCTTACAATGGAATTAGCACCTTTATAAGAATTGCAAGAGAGTTGCTTCCTGTCTTTCTTGTTCTCTGCCATGTGAGGACACAAGAAGATGGCCCTCTGTGAACCAGGAGGTGGGCCCTAGCCAAGAGCCAACCATGCTGGCACCCTGATCTTGGACACCCAGCCTCTAGAACTGGGAGAAATCACTGTGGTTTAAGCCACTCAGTCTACGGCATTTTGTCAGCACAGCCCAAAGTAAGACACTACCCCAATCACAATGACACCCCCCTACGTCTCCTTCTAAATGGTTTCAGAGTTTTGTTTTTCAGACTAGATCTTTAGTCAACCTGGATTTTATTTTTGGTATGGTGTAAACGAGGGATCTGGTTGTATTATTTACTTTCTATATGGGTAATCAATTGTGCCAACATCATTTGTGGAATATTCCATCTTTTCCTCGATGATCTACAAGGCAGCTTCTGTCTCAAGCTTATGTTAAGTTTCCATGTGACATGGGTCTTTCGCTGGGTTCTTGTTGTCTTCCAGGAGTCAATTTGTACATCCCCTCAACAACATTTCATTCTCCTGATTCCTATGACATTATTGTATGTACACAAATCCTAAACCTTCCATTACCCACTGACCTCTTTCTTTTTTTTTTGTCATTTTTTTTTTTTTTGAGGTGGAGTCTTGCTCCATTGCCCAGGCTGGAATGCAGTGGCGTGATCTTGGCCTACTGTAACCTCCGCCTCCCAGGTTCAAGTGATTCTCCTGCCTCAACTTCCCAAGTAGCTGGGACTACAGGTGTGCACCACCATACGCAGCTGATTTTTGTGTGTTTAGTAGAAACAGGGTTTCACCATGTTGGCCAGGCTGGTCTCGAACTGCTGACCTCAGGTGATCCTCCCGTCTTGGCCTCCCAAAATGCTGGGATTACAGGCATGAGCCACCAGGCCCAGCCTCTCTATGTCATTCTTATTCTTTAGAAATGTGTTATTTTGGGTTCTGCAAGAAGGTGAGCCTGAGTCAAGGATTTGGGCGCAAGCATTTTTTAGAAGATGATTCCAGGAAGCGAGATAAGAGGGTGGGAAGTGAGATAGGGAAGGGAAGAAAGCCGATAGATGGTGCATTAATGAGCAGGTTGCCACAAAGAGTAACTGGGGCTCAATCTCACTGGGCCCTTCAGTTACCATGTGAGGAGTGAGGAAGCTGTGTATTTATCCCCTCACTCCCTTTCCTCATGGCTGTTTTAAAATGCACTCAAGATTTTCATCAGCTATAGTAAGATACACATCTATGGGACTGACTGTCCTGAAAGAAGGAGTTTTTTATACTGAGAGGTTCCTAGCAACACTAGCCATGGCATGCCAGGCAGGGAGACATGGGAAGCACCAGGGTTGGTCAAGAAGTAAAGGGAGCTAGGGGAAAAATGTGGGCAAGAGCTTTATTTGTGGCATCCAAGAGAAAGGCAGGTCAAGCCAGGGTAAGCAGGCACAGGATAAGTTATTAATAGTTTGAATAATTTTCACTCGGCTCTGGGACATAGGGCTGTCCCTAGTTGTCTGGTTCATGGTCCTGGGTTGATGAGGGCAGATGGACAGTGGCTCGGTGTAAGAGCCCGATGAAGGAGGTGGTTGGGGGTATGGGCTTTGGATTGGCTGGTTTGCACATGGAAGGTGCACTTGGAGGTGAGTCTCTTACTGTCTCTAGGAACTGGTCAGCCTTGGGATGAGCAGTCTCTCCAGGATCAGCAAGGCCCCAGCTGTCCAAACATCAGGAAATACAGAAAACGAAAAGGCATGATGAATACACTGACGGTGCCCTTGAAAGCATCAGCCCTGGCATGTATGTGGTTGGCAATGCTGAGGGGTATGGAGAGGGCACCAGCAGTGTCTGCACACTGTTCTTGGGCCCTCGATTACTACATGAATTTTAGAATCAGCCTGTCAATTTCCACAAAGCAATTCTATTGGGATTTGTTTGGGAATTGCTTGCATTTACAGATTAGTTTCGTGAGTAGTATGTTTCTAGCGTTGAGCCCTCCCCTTCATAATATATATGGCATATATTTCGATTTAGTCAATTCTTCCTGGGTAATTTTTATATTTGTCTTAGACCCTTTGTAGTGCTATAACAAAATACCTGAGACTGGGTAATTTACAAACAATAGAGTCTTATTTTCTCAATCCTGGAGGTCCGAAATCAAGGCTCCAGCAGGTACAGTGTCGAGTGAGGGCCTGGTCTCTGTTTCCAAGACGGTGCCTTGAAATGCAGGATCCTCTGGAGGGGATGCCGTGTTCTCATGCAGCAGAAAGAACACATAGCCCACCCACACAAGCCCTTTTATAAGGCACTAATCTCTTCCATGAGGACTTGCTATTATGACTTAATCACTCCTTAAAGGCATTACCTCTTAATATTATCATCTTGGCGATTGAGTTTTTTTTTTCTTAGCCTGGGCTGGAGTGCAATTACACGATCTCAGCTCACTGCAACCTCCACCTCCCAGATTCCAGCAATTCTCCTACCTCAGCCTCCCGACTAAAAGGGATTACAGGCATCTGCCACCACACCCAACTATTCTTTGTATTTTTAGTAGAGACAAGGTTTCACCACGTTGGCCAGCCTGGTCTTGAGCTCCTGACCTCAGGTGATCCACCTGCCTCGGCCTCCCAAAGTGCTGGGATGACAGGTGTGAGCCATGGCGCCCAGCCGGCGATTAAGTTTTAACAAATGAGTTTTGGGAGACACATTCAGTCCACAGCAGTACTCTTCATGAAAGGGCTTATGTATATTTCACTAGAAATATTCTCAGGTTTTTGCTGCTATTGTGAATAGAATCTCTCTTTCTATTGCATTTCCTAATTTGTTATTACTGATGTCTAGGAATGCTAATAGGACTTGAATTCACCAACAACCTTACAAACTCTCTTAATAATTTATCTGTATATTCTTTTGGATTTTCTGCATAGTCAATCATACCTATCTGCATATACAGGTAGTTCCTTTTCTTTCCTATTTTAAAATTGTATTTTCTTCATTTATTCCTTGAATCACATACAAATGTTGAATCACATACATTTCTGATGTTGGGCATCTCATAACCTTAAAAAGAAAGCAATTTCATATGTAGTACCCTGTTGCCTAGGACCTCCAGTGCCATGTTCAATAGAAACAGTGACAGAAGGCACCCTTGTCTACGTCCTAACTTTGATGGAAATTGCTTCTAAAGTTTCATTAAGTATGATAATTGCTACACATCAAGGAAGATAGGGCTGGGCGTGGTGTTGCATGCCTATAATCCCAGCACTTTGGAAGGCTGAGGTGGGAAGATTGCGTGGCCCTGGGAGGTGGTGGTTGCAGTGAGCCAAGATCCTGCCATTCTACTCAGGCCCCGGCAACAGAGAGACCCTGTCTCAAAAAAAAAGAAAGAAGAAAAAGAAAAAGGAAGCAAGCTTGCTAATAGCAACTTATCTGACATTGACTCTGCCCGTGCATCATTGTAACAAAACCTAATTTATCATAATGTATTGTGTGTGTGTGTGTGTACACTCCTGTATTCAACTTGGTATTATTTTAAAATTTTGGAATCCATGTTCATAAAAGTTAATAATAGTTAATGTCTATTTGGTTTTCTAATAGACATTAACACTACCCAGAACCAAATAGATATTAACACTACTCAGAACCAAATAGCTAATGTCTGGTTCTGGCTAGTGTTAAGTTACTTTCCATGAATTATTTCATTTTGTCCTAGAGGGCTTATTGTGTAGGTTATTTTCCCCCTTTACATATGAGGAAATTAAGGCACAGTGAAGGCAAATCATCTTCCTTAAGGTCACAGAGAAGATAGTTAGTGGCAGAGAAGATAATTAGTGGCACCAGCATACAAATCCGGATTGCCTGGCTCCAGAGGCAATGCATAGCCACTGCTCTGTGCTCTCTGTGACAAAGACCCATCATTCAAATGGTTCTATAATGTACTTTCCTTGTACATCCTTGTTCTACTTTTGTACCAAGATTACATTATCCTCAATAGATAATCAGCTCTTCTTTTTATTTAAAAAAATATATGTCAAACTTCTATAAAAACCTATTTCATCCTGTCCCCTTTGCTGGCCTTTTACAGTTTTGCAGTGGCCTCCAGGTGTTATGTCATTTTCAAGCTCCTGTCCTGGGTATATTGGGGATGTACACATCCTGCGAAGCAGGGGTACAGACCGTGGGATCAGCAGCAGGCCCCTGCTCCCAGCATCCTTTCAAGTACCGGGGTTCCCAAGTTCCCAGCTTCTAGCCAAGAGTCTTTTGGTCTTTATCTCAAAGGACCTGTCTTCGGTTTCCAAAGCCCAGCAGGCTCCAGACTCTGGCCTCCAACCACTTTGTATGTCTTTTCTGGTTTTGGTTCATGGAGACAATTATCTCATTTTGCACCCTTGCCATGTTGTTTTAATTAACTTTATATATCTCGCTTATTACTGCTGCAGTTTGGGGAAGACAGGATGCCCTCAAACGTAACTTCTCCAAACGTCCCAAAGGGGAAGTCTGTCCCATTCCAACAGTGTTGTTGTTGTTTAGCTGTTGTTTTTAAAGACCGTGTTTCAACATGACAGATTAGAGCAAAATGACATGGGGGGAGCAATATGAAAGCGAGACTCAGAGTCCTGGAGAGAAAGGGCAAAGCTGCCTTTTAACAGGAGGTCACTCGCTCAGAGGGCTCAGAGGAAGGCCCTTCCTGCCTTGTTCCTCCAGTTGTCAGCTTTGCCTGTTAGGGCCCACATGGGGGAGCAGGTAGGAGGACTGAACTGAGAGGGAGATGGAGAAGCTGCCAGAGGCCCTTTTGGATCCAGAATTGAGGCAGCAGTCCCAGCCAGGTCCGGAGGTGGGGTCTGTCCCTCCAGGGCATGGTACTGATTCCAAAAACGCGGCAGGGACACCCTGGCTGGGAGACGGATGTTCCCCTGAATCACCTGAGCGGCCTCTGTTGAGCCCGGGTTGGAAGGCCCAAGGCGGAGGACAAGGCCAGCCCACTCCAGCCCCGTCCCGTCCCTTTTAACTCTGCTCCTTCCCCAGCCGCCAAGCTGGGTGAGGGGCCCTGAGCTATTCACCCTCCCAGATTTCACTCACTTTTCCTAAGTGCCCTCCCTGCTAAGTCTGCAGAGAGCAGCGCTCCCTCTCGGCTCACCCGGCAGTGTCCTTTCTGTCAGCAAACCCCATGAGTAAGAGCTTGAGATGAGTCATTTGCCTAAAAGCCTCTTGGACGCAAGGGAGGCAAAGCCGAGGACCTCCCCGCCCCAGCACGTGCTCCTCCCCGACAGCAGAGGCTCCTGCGCCGGCGTCCGCCGCCCTCGAGTCTCCCCGGCTGTGCCAGGGGTGCAGGCGCTGTCCTGCCTGCCTGTCTTGGGGAAGGTTGGGAGGCCCGAGGAGACCGGGAAGCCAGGCGGCCGCGGGGTCCACACCACCCACGTGCGGCGGGGCGGAGCAGCGGACCCGGTTCTCCCCGGGTGGGCGGGGCTCGGCCGGGCTGTCCGCGGGGTCCTAGTGAGCGCCGCCGCGCGCAAAGCTGGGGACCCGGACCTGCGCTCACTCCACCGCGCGCTGCTCCCGGGTGCCTGGGACCCGACAGCAGAGCTCGCGGCGGCTGCCACCCGCCCCGCCGGCCATGAGGCGCGCGCCTTCCCTGCTCCTTTTCCTCCTGGTCGCCCTTCGCGGGCGCGGTGAGTTCTTTTCGGGAAGGGAGGGAGGGGCGCCTGAGTTGGGCTGAACGGGGCTGGACTGGCCACAGGTGGAAGGGAGGGTGCCCTGCGCCCGGGGGAGTGGCCCGAGGCTGTCCCGGCCAGATGAGGGCGTGGGCAGGGCTGAGCCCACTCGCCGAGGCGGCGGGGAGGGCCTGCGTGCGTGGGTCTGCCAGGTTTGGAGTGGGGGCCAACTCTTCCCGGAGCCGCTGCGAGCGCCAGGGCCACCCTGCCGGAGTGTCTGCGGGCTGGGCAGCGGGGCAGGAAGCCCGGGTCATCCCCCGCGGCCTGGGAGGCTGGTAGTGCACCAGCTCCCGCTCCCAACAGGGCCGAGGTTCTTTTTTTGCCTTAGAGGTGACTTTCTTGAAGCGTGGGCGCAGAGGGGTCAGCCACCAGGGCGGGGTAGGCACTCGGGAGCGAATCTGCTGCTCAGCCTTAGAGAGAAGTCTCCTCTAACACAGCTGCGGTAGAGATGGCGAAACTGGGCCGACAGGGAAGGGGGCTTGCTTAAATCACCAGCCCCGGAACGTTTTGTGCTTTGGGGTGCATCTCCCAGGAAACACGTTTTACGGCACCACAGCCTCTGGTCACCCATCCGAGACGTGCCGCGCCTGGACAGCCAGCTGGACTGAGGCCCAGACTGCTGAAGTTGGACCTAACACTCAGGAAGGAGACCCAGCCCTTCTCCTGGTAGACTGCCTTCTCTGGGGCTCAGTTTCCCCATCTGAATTCCAAGGGCCCTTCTAGCTCCTACACTCACCCAGGCTTTCCTCCAAGCCCCAGTCAGCCTAGAACACCAGGGCTACCTCTTCCTTGCATGGAGACCCACCACAGGGGAGGCAGGAGGTAGGAGTCAGGGAACATACAAGGGGCTAATAATCTGCGAGGAGGCCGTAGCTGGAATTCTAAACCGTCGGTGTGTGTGTGCAGTTTGGAAGGCATATCCTATCTAAACATTTATACTGAAAAAACGGAAAGATATACCCATCATTTTGGAATACAAACTACAGAAAGTACAAAATACAAACTACTCTAGGGAGGTGGAGCTCTCATCTAATATGGTGGCTCCAGGCCGTGTGTGTGTTGTGGCTCCAGGCGGTGTGTGTACTGTGGCTCCAGGCGGTGTGTGTGTTGTGGCCGCAGGCTGTGTGTGTGTTGTGGCTCCAGGCCGTGTGTGTGTGTGTTGTGGCTCCAGGCAGTGAGTGTGTTGTGGCTCCAGGCAGTGAGTGTGTTATGGCTGCATGCAGTGTGTGTGTTGTGGCTCCAGGCCGTGTGTGCGCTGTGGCTGTAGGCAGTGTGTGTGCTGTGGCTCCAGGCCATGTGTGTGTGTTGTGCCTCCAGGCAGTGTGTGTGTACTGTGGCTCCAGGCAGTGTGCGTGTTGTGGCTGCAGGCCGTGTGTGTACTGTGGCTCCGGGCCGTGTGTCTATTGTGGCTCTGCCACTACTTACTGGGTGACCCTGTGCCATTTCTTTCCCCATCCTGGGCCTCAGTTTCCCCATCTGTTCTGTGGAGATAATATGGCCTGCCTACATATTTGGAGATGTGGATGTGTGTGGGGCACTTGCAGTGTTCCTTAGGTGCGGTCCTGGGGCAGCCTGCATCAATCCGTACAGATTTCTGGGCCCCACCCTAGGCTCACAGGATCAGAATCTCTGGGAATAAAGCCTAGGAATTTGCATTTATACAAGCATCCAGGTGATTACTACACATGGTGGAAGAAGCACTAATAGTATGTGGTACGCTCTTTATAAAAGGTAACTTCTCTGATTAAAAAAATTTCATAGCTGCCTTTTAATAAATATCATGTTCCCTTCCTCAGTTAACAACATGCACCCCAGTTGAAAAATCACTCTGCCTTTCCAGATGCAGAATCTAATCTTTCCCGTAAGAGTCTGTTAACTGTTGCTTTCTGTAGTTTGTATTCAAAAACAAAGGGTATATCTTTCCATTTTTTCAGTATAAATGTTTAGATTGGATATGCTTTTCAAACTGGACACACACTCACACAGTTTGGAATTCCAGCTATGGCTTCCTCTCAGATCGTTAGCCCCTTTCTCAAGGGGAACAGTTTTTCTCCTAAAGGCCTGGAAAACAACCCTGGGCAGAGGCTGGTGGGGCCCACTCAGCATCAGAGCCATTGGATCATGACTGACCCCTAGTGGCGGCTTCTCTGTTTAACTGTCAGCCCCAGGGCTGCGATGTGAGCCTCCCTCCACGATGCAGAAGCTTCCAGGAATCCCGGGCCACCTCTGCCCTCTGGGGGGAAAGGCTGTTCCTTGTCTTTTGAGCCCAGCTGGCCTCACAGGCATTCAGTAGACTGGGAAGTCTAGGCATGTGCTGTGCTGGGCTGGGCTCCCCTGCCCACCATTTTGGGGGTAAGGGGGGTGCATTCCAGCCCCCAGTATCCCTGCTGTTTATTCGAACCCCTCACCCCCACCCCATACACTCACAAGCACAAACACTGGCGCAGTCACGGGCACACACTGCCCTGGACAGCAGCGTTTCCAGCCTCTGCAGGGCAGTCGCCTTACAGGGAAGTTAGTGAGGCACTGAAGAAGACTCAGGGCTCAGGGAAGACCTCTGTCAGGAAGAGGCTCCTAGACCTGGTCTGTCTCTGACTTGCTGGGGGCACTTGAGAAAGTTTCTTCCTCTCTTTGGTCTCAGCTTACCCAGCTGAGAAATGGGGGGTTGGGCCAAATGGTCTAAGTTCTGGGGACTTCTAACTCAAGCCCACAGCCGGTGGTCAAGATGTGGGTCAGCTGAATGCCTGAGAGGCAGGACAAGCCCAAAGGTGAGCCACCTGAGCGCATTGGATGGGCTCGGAGCTGGAGCATACAGCCTGCAGAACAGCCCTGGAATCGGGAACCGGGTCGGACCAGCCTGGTGACTTCAGAGATGTGGGATCCAGCCTTCCCTAGTATTGCAGAGCTGGGGGCTGGGAGCTGCAGATCTGGCCCCAGAGCTGCCTCAGACATGCCAAACGGGCTTGGGCAAGACACACCCCTCTCTATGAAATCAGTCAGTCCACACAGACACGCTAAAGAAGGGCTGTGGGAGGGACCCGGCTCTAGCCTGGGGCTACGGACTGGCTTCCCGGGTACTCAAGCAGCTGGCCTCTGGGAAAGGGGTCCTGGGTGTAAGAGGCAGGGCTCAGAATCTAGGCCACGCATCCATAGGACCCCCCTCTGGAGCGCCCAGGGCAGCTGGGGGGAGGGGCGGCAGGCAGCAGGTGCACAAGGAGCATCTTTCACAAGGCACTAAATATTGCATCTGCTCCAGATAGGCAGCGAGTTGGAAAGTGGATGGAGTAGGCAGGGTGGTGGCTGCTCCCCACAGCCAGGAGCCCAGCCCAGCACCCACCCCTGAGTCCACCTCAGGCCTGCCCATTGGGTTGATCTGTGTTCTGGGCCCTCTGGCCCTACTCACAGAGGGAGGGCTTTGGTACAATTAGGTGAACTGGCCCTTGTGAAAGGATGTCATTGACGCCTGAGCCAGGCGAGCCAGGCAAGCCCCTAGCTCATCCCCACCCCCACCTCTCCAGCCCCCTTGTTCCCTGATCTTCCCACCTGCTCCCCGGCCCCAGCGCTGTTTCCTGCTCGCTCTCATCTCTTTTCCTGCTCCCAGGCTTGTCTGCTCAGATGTTCTTGATTCTCCTCTGAGACTCCCTTTCTCCAAGCTGCCTCTTCTCTGCTTTACACATTCTCCCTGAAGACACCAGAGCACACAAGCTCAAGTCCCTGAACCTGGCCTTCACTCCCGGACACATAAGGGAGATGATGTAAAGACCCAAATACCACTTGGCAAAAGATCAGGGCTATGCAGAGGGGCAGATCTGAGGCTGTGGAAGCTCAGGGGGGCTCCCTGCAGGAGGCTGCATTTAGGCTGGGCCGTGAATGTGGCTCTGAGCTAAGACTTCTCCTCGAAGCTCCAGACCAGGAGCCAGCTGGACCCTTCATTTGGTGTCTCAGAGGGACCTTGCACTCTTAGGTCTAAGTCTGAACCCGGAAAATCCCCCCCATCTCAGCTCTGTTTCTTCTTAGGAAAAGCACCACCTCATACCCAGTTCTGCACCCAAACCCACATTTGAGTAACGGGGCTGCTCCCCTGCACTGTGAGTGCTCTGGTGGCAGGAACCATTTCTGGTTTTGCTCGCTGTTATCCTCAACATGTAGCAAAGTCCCTGGCACAAGATAGACCCTCAGATAATTTATAACTGGTGGGCTGGGGGCAATCCTGCCAGAAGAAAGAGTGTGCTCAAAGAAGTCAGACAAGCTGGGTCTGGTGGGACTACACCTGTAGTCCCAGCCACTAAGGAGGCTGAAGTGAGAGGACCCTTTGAATCCAGGAGGAATCGCTTGAAACCAGCCTGGACAACTTAGCAAGATCCCCCACCCCAGTCTCTTAAAAAACAAAAAAAAAAAAAGCAAACTAGACAGCAAAGGTCACGGGGGAAAGGCAAACAGTGGGCTATGGCCAGAAGAGGGAGGATCTGAGTATCTGGGGTGGAGGTAGAGAGGCGGCAGAAAATCAGGTTGAGAAAGGTAAGGCAGTGCCTGCAGGGAAAGGGTCTTGAATGCCAAGCCAAAGCACTTGATTTTTAACTCCACCTACAGCTCCGAGAATTGTGGGTAGGGAAGGGCCCTAGGCCAGTTTGCTGTAGAAAGACCACTCTGGCACTGTATGGTACATAAATGGCAGGGGCAGAGTGGGGAGTGGAGAGACCAGAAGAAGGGCAGGGGTGAGGAGGTGGGGACGTGGCTTGGAAAGTAAAAGACAGGACTAGGGCCGGCCTGGCGGGTCACGCCTGTAATCCTGGCACTTTGAGAGGCCGAGGCGGGCGGATCACCCGAGGTCAGGAGTTCGAGATCAGCCTGGCCAACACAGTGAAACCCCATATCTACGAAAAATACAAAAACCAGCCGGGTGTGGTGGCGCAGGCCTGTAATCCCAGCCACTCTGGAGGCTGAGGTAGGAGAACTGCTTGAACCTGGGTGGCGGAGGTTGCAGTGAGCTGAGATCACGCCGCTGCATTCCAGCCTGGGCCACAGA
>NW_016108052.1:170091-179880 GCF_001604975.1 Cebus imitator
GGATGCCATTCATTGCTTGAGGGAAGAGGAGGAAGAGGTATGGCACGGGGAGGGGACAGCTGAGCTCCGTCCCCAAAGAGAGGCAGTTCAGCCAGCCCTAAGGGCACCTGTGCTCCCTCTCAGCTGTCCCCTTTGCTGCCACAGGCTGCAGTGGGGTCAGGCTGCATGAGGGCCCGGCAGGTCTGACTGTGTGTTTTCCTAGGGGACTGCCGCATGGCCAATGCTGAGGAGAAGCTGATAGACGACCTTCTGAACAAAACCCGTTACAACTACCTGATCCGCCCAGCCTCCAGCTCCTCACAGCTCATCTCCATCAAGCTGCAGCTCTCCCTGGCCCAGCTCATCAGCGTGGTACGTGCAGAGGGCAGCCGTGGCTCAGGCTCAGGTGGAGAAGCTGCTCATGCCCAAGCCCTAAGCAATCATTGGCCAGAAAAATGAAATGACTAGAGTTGATTTAGACTTACCGATACATGTCAGGGAGGCTGCAGAAGGGTCCACGAAGTTCATAGATGTCCAATATTTAATGAAGTCGTGGTTTTGTTATAACGAAGAAATGAGGGTGGGAGCGAGATGGCCACTGGGTAGGCAGCCAGAGGGCCTGCCATCCACCCTGCTCAGCTGGGTCTCCTGCCATCCACCCTGCTCAGCTGGGTCTCCGGCAGAACCATAAGCTTCTCCTCCTTGTCCTCACAGCCCCACCCTCTTCTCTCCCACAGCTTGCTCAACAGGTGACTTGCATGCTCCCTACTTGTTGGGGGAAATAAGAACCAGACTCGGGAAACTGATGGGTACAGAGGCCCAGCTGTGGGGGCAGGACCAGAGGCAGTGCAGTGCCGACTGAGCCAGGCAGGTGGGGGTCTGGACGGCAGGCGTGGATGGAAAGGAGGCGTGGATGGTGGCATTCACAGGGACCATTGTCAGGTTCTTCACATGTGGGTGTGGGGCAGAGTCAGCGTGCTGAGGGAGGAAGTGCCTGAGAATTTCCCTTCTCTCTGCTGCCTCTGAGTTGGAGATGCCAGAGGGAACCATGGCCCATTGTAAACCTTCCCACGTCCCCACCCACAGGGTTAGAACCCCATTCCTGGAAGCAGCTCTGGGGGCACATTCACAAGAGGAGAGTGCACGGCGCCTCGTCCAGCCAGGGGAAGGATATCACCAAGGGGGCAGACCCTCCTCTGGCCAGGTGGCTGCCTTCTGAAATGCCAGAATCTCTCTGGCACGGCTGGCCCTGACACACTCAGCCTGTCAAACCTACAGCCCTCAAGAAGACTTTGGCCAAATTAATGACTGGCTCCATCTCCTGGGAGGATGCATAGACCCAGGATGGGGAGGGCTGGAGAGCCATGTACTCTCTGCCCCTCCTCCTCCCCAGTCAAATCGGAAGAAAGGAGAGAGGGCTTTCAGCCAGACTCACCCAGGCTGGTGTCTGAGTGTGACTGTCCAGCCCAGGGCTTCTTGCTTAACGGGGCAAGCCCAGCTGCTGCGGTGCGGCTGCTGCCCCTAGTGAGGGTGAAGGAACAGGAGGCTCGGCTGCACGCCCAAGATCAGGCTGCCTGGTCAGATCTGCTCTGCAGGCCCTGTAGGGTGATAAAGGAGGAGGGGATGCAGCCGCCAGCCGTCACCCATGCAAGTCATATTTCTGAAAGCTTGTGTATACAGTAAATATTAGGTTGTAGGCTGCCAGGACAGGAGGGGATATTGTCCTCCTATTTTTCAGGATTTATTTCTTTCTTTTTCTTTCTTTAAGGAGGGAGGGTTATAGATACAAGCAGTTTAAAGATGGAAATTTTTAAGGAGCAGGTAGGGATTTAGTGCCGGGCAAGGCAAGCAGGCTTGTCAAAGCACCTCTTTTGTAATCGACTCCTGAGTCTGGCAAGCCAAGCACTCCCTTGCCAGCAACCCCACCCCCACCTCTCTAGGCCCCCTTATTCCCTGACCCTCCCACCTGCTCCCCTGCCCCAACACTGTCTCCTCTGCTCACTCACTCTCATCTGGTTTTTTGTTTGTTTGTTTTGTTTTTTTTAGACGGAGTCTCGCTCCTGTTACCCAGGCTGGAGTGCAATGGCGCGATCTCGGCTCACCGCAACCTCCGCCTCCTGGGTTCAGGCAATTCTCCTGCCTCAGCCTTCTGAGTAGCTGGGATTACAGGCACGCGCCACCGTGCCCAGCTGATTTTTTGTATTTTTAGTAGAGACGGGGTTTCACCATTTTGACCAGGATGGTCTCGATCTTTTGACCTCATGATCCACCCTCCTCGGCCTCCCAAAGTGCTGGGATTACAGGCGTGAGCCACCGCGCCCGGCCTCACTCTCATCTCTTTTCCTGCTCAGGGGCTTGCCTGTTTCCATGTCCTTGACCCTCCTCTGAGTCTCCCTCTTTCCAAGTCATCTCCCCTACACTTGACTAGTCTGGAAGATACCAGAGAACACAAGCTCAAGTCCCTGAGCCTCACCTTTACTCCCAGACCTGTGAGGGAGATGATACAAAGTCCCAAACACCACTTGGAAAGAGACTGGGGGTATGCAGGGAGGGAGATTTGAAGCTGTGGAGGCTCAGGGTGTAGGTTTAAATGCAAATATAGCCAGGTGCAGTTATATTTGCATTAAAAAAAATTAGCTGGGCATGGTGGCACGTGCGTGTAATTCCAGCTACCCAGGAGGCTGAGGCAGGAGAATCGCTTGAACCCAGGAGGCAGAGGTTGCAGTGAGCCAAGATTGCACCATTGCACTCCAGCCCGGGTGACAGAGTGAGACTCCATCTTAAAAATAAATAAATAAATAAATAAATAAATAAATAAATAAATAAAATATCATAACTATATTAAATGTAAGTGGCCTAAATACTCTAATCAAAATGAGACAATTGGCATGCATCCTTCTTCTCCCTTCTCCCTCCCCACCAACAGCCTGGAATGTGGAATTTATGGTTGTAGCTCCAATAGTTATTTTGGTCCATTCTTATGAGGGCCACACTCCAGGTATGCTGGAGAAGAAAGTTGGAAAGAGTCTGCATTCCTACCAGAACTTTGTAGAGCAGAACTACCATGTATGTCTAAAGTGTCAGCGTGAGAGGGACATGAATCTCTACTTTATTTAAGTCTGTGTTACTCTGGATCACTGTTACTGGCAGCTGAACCTTACGTTACTGATAATCCTATCTAGTTGTAGGTTCCTTGAGGAAGTGACTCCTAAACTGAGATCAGTGTGCTGCAGGTTATCTTGATGAAGAGGAGGCAGCAAAAATAGTACAGACTGAGACCACAAGACATATCCAAAACACTAAAGAAGGCCAGGGGCTGTGGGACAGAACAAAGGGACACGGGAGATGAAGTGAGGCTGGGAAGCCTGGCAAGGCCCCGAAGACCCTGTGAAGGAGTGAGATTTTTATTCTGTAAGTGAAGGAAGCCAAGGAAGTAATCTAAACAGGGATAAAAATGACAGGAATTTTGGAAGGTTTATTCTGGCTGCATAGGAACAACAGATGTGTGTGTGCGGTGATGGTGGTGGTGTACAGATGAACATGGACCAGTTAGGACAGTATTACAGGGTCTAGGTGAGGCGTGGATGATGTGGCCTGGAATGATGATAGGATTTATGTGTTTGTACAGAAAATATTTATGGAGTATCCAACATGTCACATACTCTTTTAGCTGCCTTATTTTCTCATAGCCATTAGATTCTAGTGGGAGGTGGCAGATAATACACAGATGGATAGATGGTGTTTAGAGGTCATAGATGCTATGAAACAAAATGAGACTGGGTGAGGGGCTCGCACCTGTAATGCCAACACTTTGGGAGGCTGAGGTGAGTGGATCACTTCAGCTCAGGAACTTGAGACCAGCCTGGGCATCGTGATGAAACCCCTTCCCTACAAAAAAATTTTAAAAATTAAACCAGGTATGGTGGCCTGTGCCTGTGGTCCCAGCTTCTCAGGAGGCTGAGGTGGGAGGACCACCGGAAGGTAGAGATTTCAGTGAGCAAAGATCACGCCACTGCCATCCAGCCTGGGTGACAGAGTGAGACTCTGTCTCAAGAAAATAAACAAAAAATCACAAGAAAGAACAACAAGGCAGGGCAGGGACAGAGGGGGTATTTTATGCAGGCCAGGGAAGACTTCTGTGATGATAGGATGACATTTCTGATAGCAGAAGAGCGTGTGGAAGCATCCTGGTGGGTTTCCAGGAAAGGGAACAGTGTGTGCCGGAGCCGAGAGACAGCGTGGTGGAAGTGGAATGAGCAAATGGCAGCACTGAGATTAGAGGTCAGGGAGCTGATGGGGTGAGGGGTGGTGGGGAGGCAGGTCACTAGGGCCTTGTAGACTCTAAGCAGAACTTTGGCTTTTCCTTTGGATGAGATGAGGCAGCAGAGCAACTAGTCAAAGGCATTGAGATTTAAGGGGATCACCCTGGCTACGTGTAGAGAAGAGACCAAAGGCAGGAAAGGACAGAGCAGGAAGACCAGTGACCGGGCCACGGCAGTAGTCCAGGTGACAGAGGATGGTGGCGGCGGAGAGAAGCAGACACAAATGAGATGCTTTAGGAGATACGATTTACAAGACTTATTGATGGATCGGAGAGCAGAGTGTCAGAGACAACGTCCACGTTTCTGGCTTGTGGAACTGGATGGCTAGGGGTGCCGTTCACTGAGGCAATGAAGCCAGAGGAGGACCAGGTTTTGGGAAGATCATGAGCTTTTTCTCAAACGTGCTGGGTGCGACATACCTCTGAGCCATCCAAGAGATGTTTGGGCAACCGTTGGTCACAAGGGCCTGGAGCTCACAGCCTTTTGCACAATAAAGTGAAATCTGTTTGTAAGGCTCCTTCTTCCTGGTGACCTGATAGCCCTGTTTCCTTCCCCAGAATGAGCGAGAGCAGATCATGACCACCAATGTCTGGCTGAAACAGGTAAGTGCCCTGCAGGGCCCCTAGCCCGAGAGATGTCTTCTCTAGGGCTGCCCTTTGGTGGCAGTGGACCTGCAAGTGACAGGGCCTTGCCTGTCTGTCCAGGAATGGACTGACTACCACCTGACCTGGAACAGCTCCCGCTATGAGGGTGTGAACATCCTGAGGATCCCTGCAAAGCGCCTCTGGTTGCCCGACATCGTCCTTTACAACAAGTGAGTGGCGGGGTTGGCTGAGGCCTGGGGACAGCCAGGCCAGGGCAGCAGGCCCAGCCCTAAGAGTCATCCAGGCCTGAGTCCAACTGTGGGCCCCATCTCTGCTTTACCCAGCCTTCCAGGCCATCAAGCTAAAAGAGAAACAGAGGTGAGCAGAACCAGAGCCCTCCGTTACAGATGGGGAGTCTGAGGCTGGCGGGAAGGGGCCTTGTCTAATTCACTGAAGCACAGCCGGGACCACAGCAATGACCCGACCTCCAGCCCAGCACCCTTTTTGTGCTCCACACTATCCTTTTGAGCCTTTGTTGTTTTGCCAATGTTGGATGTCGGTAGCACTGACTTACTATGCATAAATATCTTAGGCAGGTGGAGGAAGCCAAAGAGATTCTCCCTGACTTACGATTATACCAGTAGCGTGAAATGGCTAAGAGTGTGTGGTCTGGCTGGGCGTGGTGGTTCATGCCTGTAATCCCAGTACTTTGGGAGGCTGAGGTGGGTGGATCACGAGGTCAGGAGTTTGAGACCAGCCTGGCCAGTATGGTGAAACCCCATCTCTACTAAAAATACAAAAATTAGCTGGATGTAGTGGTACATGCCTGTAGTCCCAGCTACTTGGGAGGCTGAGGCAGGAGAACTGCTTGAACCTGGGAGGCGGAGGTTGCAGTGAGCCAAGATCGTGCCACTGCACTCCAGCCTGGTGACAGAGCGAGACTCCATCTCAAAAAAGAAAAAGTACTGTCTGGGGACAGACCTGAGTTCAAAACCCAACTGTCCTGCTTACACATTTTCTGACCTTGAAGAAGTCATTTAACCTCTCTGAGCCTTGGCTTTCCCATCTGTAGAATGGGGATAACAATAAAACCTACCTCACTGGACTAGTGAGAGGCTTAAATGAGCGATTCCATGGAAAGCCGTAAGAGTGTCTGATGGTAGGGCTCTCTCCACCACATAGTTGCGAACAAAGGCAGGCCCCTTTCCATGAGGGCCCGGGGGATTGGAAGGATGACTAGTGGGAAAAATTCCCAAAGGGCTCTTCAGTGAGTTCTGAGGCCAGGCCAGGCCTTGTGTATGGGTTTCACGATGTTGTCCATGCCCTGCCCCTGCCCAGCACTGACGGGACCTACGAGGTGTCTGTCTACACCAACGTTATAGTCCGGTCCAACGGCAGCGTCCTGTGGCTGCCCCCTGCCATCTACAAGAGCGCCTGCAAGATTGAGGTGAAGCATTTTCCCTTCGACCGCCAGAACTGCACCCTCAAGTTCCGCTCCTGGACCTACGACCACACGGAGATAGACATGGTCCTCATGTTGCCCACAGCCAGCATGGATGACTTTACTCCCAGTGGTGAGTGGGACATAGTGGCCCTCCCGGGGCGAAGGACAGTGAACCCACAGGACCCCAGCTACGTGGACGTGACTTACGACTTCATCATCAAGCGCAAGCCGCTGTTCTACACCATCAACCTCATCATCCCCTGCGTGCTCATCACCTCGCTGGCCATCCTCGTCTTCTACCTGCCGTCCGACTGCGGCGAGAAGATGACACTGTGCATCTCCGTGCTGCTGGCGCTCACTGTCTTCCTGCTGCTCATCTCCAAGATCGTGCCGCCCACCTCCCTCGACGTGCCGCTCATCGGGAAGTACCTCATGTTCACCATGGTGCTGGTCACCTTCTCCATCGTCACCAGTGTCTGTGTGCTCAATGTGCATCACCGCTCGCCCAGCACCCACACCATGGTGCCCTGGGTCAAGCGCTGCTTCCTGCACAAGCTGCCCACCTTCCTCTTCATGAAGCGCCCTGGCCCCAACAGCAGCCCAGCCAGATCCCTCCCGCCCAGCAAGTCATGCCTGACCAAGCCCGAGGCCGCCACCACCTCCGCCAGCCCCTCCAACCTCTATGGGAACTCCATGTACTTTGTGAACTCTGCCTCTGCAGCTCCCAAGTCTCCAGCCGGCTCCACCCCGGCGGGTATCCCCAGGAACTTCCAGCTGCGGTCCTCTGGGAGGTTCCAACAGGATGTGCAGGAGGCATTAGAAGGTATCAGCTTCATCGCCCAGCACATGAAGAATGATGATGAAGACCAGAGTGTAAGTTGCTCACCAGCCCCGGCCCACCTGCCCAACAGAAAGGCTCAGATAGTAACACCAGTTTCCACTTCCTGCAGTTAACTCATAGGAGACAAGGACTCTCAAACCCTGAATAAGGAATCCAAAATGGAAATTAGCTTTTATTGAATATTATAGCTTCATGCATCCAGGGAGAGAAAGGAAGTGCCAGTGATCTTTTTTGTTTGCTTTAGGTGTCCCAGGAGCAAACCCTAAGATGGGGACTTGAGGGCAGGTGGCTTATTTGAGATGTGATCCCCGGAAGCACAGTGAGGGAGGAGGGAAGGTGAGACAGGGAAAGGAGAAAAGCCAGAATAGGAGATGAATGAGCAGGATACTGCCGTGGGCACCCAGGACTCCGTATCCTTGCAGACGCTCTGAGGACCAATGGGAACAAGCCTCAGAATCACACCCCTGCAGGGAGGCTGAGGCATTTACCCACCAGCCCCCATTCCGTAAGGACACTAATTCCCCTGCACTTCCAGGTAATGCCAGCCTCCAGAGCAGGCGCCCTTGGTGCTGGAGAAAGTCCTGGGGCAGAGGAGAGAGGAAATGCAGGTGGCAGAAACGGAAGGCTGGGAAGTGACTCTGCAGCCCTTAGGGAACACAAGTGCGCTGGGGTACCAATGCGTCTGCCCCATCCTCTTCAGACTTGCAAAGAAGCCATTCAAGCTCTCACAGCTTTCACGGCTGTAGGAACGTCAGTAAAAATATTATGATTTCCAGGGTGATGAATTAATCAATTGTGCTAACTAGTATTACAGATTTTATTTTATTTTTAATTATTTTGAGACAGAGTTTCTCTCTTGTGGCCCAGGCTGGAGTGCAATGGCACCATCGGCTCACTGTAAACTCCTGCCTCCTGGGTTCAAGTGATTCTCCTGCCTCTGCCTCCTGAGTAGCTGTAATTACTGGCACCCACCACCACGCCTGGCTAATTTTTGTATTTTTAGCAGAGACAGGGTTTCACCACATTGGCCAGGCTAGTCTTGAACTCCTGACCTCAGGTGATCCATCCACCTCGGCCTCCCAAAGTGCTGGGATTACAGGTGTGAGCCACTGTGCTTGACCTAGAATTACAGATATTTTAAAAAGAGATTTAATTTACTTTCACAGAACAAAGTAATGAGTGCTGGAGTCTGGGTATTTCACGTAACTCCTTTGAAAAATAACACTTCCAAGGACAATTTCAGAGTAACAACACAGAATGCGGTGGTGACAGAAATGTTCACACCCATTTCCATGCCAGGCTGGGGAAAAACTTTCATGCTCTTGTGAGTGTTCTCCTATCAACACCTTCAGATTAGATTATTTGGACAGGTTTTGACTACACAACACGGTGTCTTCTCCCATGCAGCTGCATGAGCAAAAGTGGACATCTCGTTCATATCTTTCTGAGATTGCTTTCCACTCCCTGCATCCTCAAGGGGAAGCACCGGCATTCCATTAGTTAGCCCGCAGAGAAAAGAGCAGAAACAGCTCCAGAATCACACTATGCCAAGGAAGGAAGAGAAATGCAGACAAATGGAATATAGGACATGGGATATTCTTCTGGTGTGGTTCTCGGACCAGCAGCACTGGTATCGCCTGTGAGTTATCAGAAATGCAGAGTCTCAGGCCCAGTCCAGACCAGCTGGCTCCAAATCTGCATTTTAACCAGATTCCCGGGAGATTCCCAGACCCATTGTAGTTTGAGAAGTGCAGCTCTGTAGGACTCTCAGATTTCACTTTCTAAAACATTAATTTGATCATGCTATTACTTAGGTTAAAACCATTCCATAGTTCAGCATCACCTAATTTATTGGCTCCCACACATTAACATGCAGCCCGAGGCCGGGCTGGCTAAGTGAGAGCCACGTGGGCGACGCTGTGGGACCACCCTCTGACTGAGCCAGGATCTCTGGGGGAGGCATGTTGGAACTTGCTTTTTTATCCAATCCCAGGTGTCGTGTGCACCTTCTAGGTTGAGAAGCGCTGGTCTCCTGCCCCCCTGGCTGAGCCGGCACCCAACCTGAACTCTCTTCTAAAGACCTCACCACCCCCTTGGCACTCACCTGCCTTCTGCTCTTTCTAGCTCAACTAATTACAGGCCTCTTAAGAGAAGGAGCCAGGTGGGACCACGGTCATTATAAACACCAGCATTGATTAAGCTCCAGCCACACATCAGGTGCTGTGCCTGGAGTGGACACACGTGACTGCCAACCCTCCCTGGAACCCTGTGAAGTGGCTTTTACCAGAACCCCCATTTTACAATAGGGGAAGCTTTCAAAGCAAAGCCCAGAGAGGTTCACTGATCTGGCCAGTGTCACAGAGCTGGCCCAGGGCAGTGCCAGGCTCCATACCCAGATCTGCCTGATATCCTTAAACTCGCTTGCCCTTCTGAGTTTCTTGCCCTGCACTGAGCACAGGGTGGGCTTATTGGTTGATTGGCTTTCTTCCCTTCCAGATCATGCCTGCCTCCAAGGCAGCCCCTGCCACTTCTCATCTTCAGTACTTTCACCCACCCTGGTGATTAACTGGTCACTATAAATAGCACAAAAATATTAAAAGGGAAAAGCACACGGATGCA
>NW_016108052.1:180165-181345 GCF_001604975.1 Cebus imitator
AAAGAAAGCCAAGGAGTGCTCTGTGGAGAGCTGTGCTGTGCCCGCTGAGTCTTAGGGATAGGTGCCAGTCATGCTTGGTTTCAGGTGTCGGGGCTGGCTTGACACAGGATTATCCCGCACTGTAGACAGATCATTGACAGGCCCTGACAAACTGGGTCACTGACGTCAGCATGCCCGTTGCTGCCCACGTTTCCAATTCCAGAGCCTCTGCTGATCTCCCAGGCCTTCTGATCCCGTCTGTCTCTGCCAGGGAACAGATGTAGTGTGAGCCAGCCAGGCCAGGGTGTGAAAGCAGGCATGGGGGAGAGAGGCCAGGATGCTGGGCACACGGGCCTCTCTCTGGATGAGAGGATGTGAGTGGCCATCTCCCCCAGCACGAAGGAGACAGGCCCATCTGTGGTGGCTCCTCTGGAGGCCATCCAGGTCTCTGCCCACCTTACATCCCACAGCAGGGTCTAAGAAGACCAGAGAGAGAGATCCAGATGATGCAGCAGGAGGAGGCTGGGTCTTAATTACTAGAAACAGATGCTGTCTCGAACAGACCTGAGCAAATTAAACAGCAGGATTTCCAGGTGTTCTGTAAGCCCCGTTGTCCTGCTCTCACTGAACTAGGTGGGGCCCGAATCTTTCTTTAGCTAGAACCAGTTCAGAGAGTGAGTCTGGGGTGAAAATGAGAAGATGGAGCTTTGAGATCCTTAGGCCCCATCTCCTATGTATAACCAGTTTAGGTTTTCAAATCACAATATATGGCACTAACAAGCCCTCAAATTCCCCACTTTTCTGTACAGCCCAAGTTCCCATTGGCCCTGTAGTGCTGTGGGGGACAGGCAGGATGGAGGTGGGGGACAGCCAGAGGCTCAGAGCGGCCCAGCTGAGAGGCCCACCTAGTACGCAGTTCCACGCGTGGCCTGTGGAGTCCCTGGCCAGATAGTAAGGGCCTGACTCGGGGAAAGGAGGAACCCCAGTACTTGGCACCTGTGACCAGCCCCTCTGTCTGCCTGCAGGTCATTGAGGACTGGAAGTACGTGGCTATGGTGGTGGACCGGCTGTTCCTATGGGTGTTCGTGTTTGTGTGTGTCCTGGGCACTGTGGGGCTCTTCCTACCACACCTCTTCCAGACCCATACAGCTTCTGAAGGGCCCTAGGCTGCCCAGCGTGACTGAGGGCCCCCTGCATTGTG
>NW_016108052.1:182146-183609 GCF_001604975.1 Cebus imitator
AGTCCCTCACACACTTCTAGATTCTTCCCAGCTCAGAGGCTTGCCATTTGCCGTATCTTGTTATTTTTGAAACGGAGTCTCACTCTGTCCCCCGGGCTGGAGTGCAGTGGTGCAGCCTCGGCTCACTGCAACCTCCGCCTCCCAGGTTCAAGTGATTCTCCTGTCTCAGCCTCCCGAATAGCTGGGATTACAGGCAGCTGCCACCACACCCAGCTAATTTTTGTATTTTTGTTGGCCAGGCTGGTCTCAAACTCCTGACCTCAAATGATCCGCCCTCCTCGGCCTCCCAAAGTGCTGGGGTTACAAGTGTGAACCATTACGCCTGGCTTGTCATATCTTCTACCTGAACCTTTTTCCCCCAGGGTTTCCCAAACTCCACAGCCACATGAGTCAGGGCATGTCTCCAGTCCATCCTTTGCTGCAATGTCCCTTCCTCTGAGAGGCCTTCCCTAAGCACCCAGTCATTCTAAAGCAGCCTCCCTATGGCCACGCTACCCTGCCGCCTTCCTCGAGCACTCCTCGGTACCTGCCACTCTTATCTGGTGGCATGTATGTCATCCACAACTCACCCACTAAGAGTGTGAGCTCCATGAGAACAGGTACCTGCTCCTTCATGTTCATAGTGGTATCCCTAGGGCCTAGGACAGAGCTTGGCACACAGTAGGTGCTCAATAAATGCTTGTTGAATGAATGAATGGCTCCTACTCCTCCTTCAAGCTCAGACGCCCGTCCTCTGAGCAGCGGTCCCTAGTTCCTCCATCTAAAAGGCATGGCCTGCTCCTCCATGCCGCTGCAGCGCTGGTCACTTTCAGTCCTCTATCATGGCTGGGTTCAGGTCGGCCTCCCACGCAGATGCTCTGATTCACTCCTCGCGTATACCACCTTTTGCACAGTCCCTGGCATGTAGTAGGCACTCAGCATATTTGTGGAAGGTAGGAGGACATTCTAAAAAATTCTATTTTTAAAATTATTATATAATAAAATTGACTTGTAAATATATAGTTCTACGAATTTTAACACATATATAGATTGGAATAATCACCATCACAATCAGGACACGGGAAAGATCAGTCGCCCAAAACAACTCCCTCCTGCTATTCTGTTAGAATCCTGACTCCCTCCACGCCTAGCCCCTGGCAACCACACATCTTTGGGCCCTTTCAAGAATGCCATTTGAATGGAATCACACTGTACTGACCTTGGAGATCGGCTTCTTTCATTCAACATAGTGCCTTCGAGATTCAATCAAGTTGTTTTTTTGTATTGCTGAGGAGTATTCAGTTGTATGATGTTGATGCACATTTAGGCTGTTTCCAGTTTTTGGCAATTATGAATAGAGCTGATATAAAAATTCACATATAGGATTGTGTATGAATAAAAGTTTTCTTTTTTTTTTTTTTTGAGACGGAGTTTCACTCTTGTTACCCAGGCTGGAATGCAATGGCGCAATCTCCGCTCACCGC
>NW_016108052.1:187117-218604 GCF_001604975.1 Cebus imitator
TTAAGTGTACAATTCAATGAGTTTTTGTAAGTTTATCACCAGAATCCAGTTTTAGAACATCTGCATCACCCCAGTAAGATCCCTCATATGCCTCTACACTTACTGCTGAGTTCTGAGGGTTCCTTACACATTTTGGATACAAGGCCTTTGTTGGCAATATGACTTACAATATTGTCCCAATGAGGGACATTTGCCAGGAGATGAGAATGCTCTAATTGGGAGCCTGAGAAGTTGGTGCCAGTTCTTACAAACATTTCCCATTCCACACACTGTCTCTTTTTGTTTGGTTTTAATACGGGTAGGCAGCACATTCTGGAAACAATAAAGGCAAGTCACCATTTGCCGAATGCCAGGCGGAGAGTTTACGACAGAACTTCCCCCTGTGATAAGGGATATGTCAAAGAAGCCAGCATCAAGGTGGCCCCCATCCCTGGTGGTTGGACAGTGAGGGCAGGAGGCTCCAGGGCCCCCTGCCTGGCCAATCAGTGCACATTCCTGGGGTTGCAGATGGTGTTGGGGAAGGGGACAGAGGGATTCTGCAGGGGACTAGGGTGGGAACCCCAGTGTCCTCTCAGATTGCTCCATCAGAAGAGCAAATGAGGCATACACAGTGCCTCACGTCTGTAATCCTGGCACTTTGGGAGGCCAGGGCAGGAGAATTGCTGAGCCCAGGAGTTCCAGACCAGTCTGGGCAACATAGGGAGATGACCCTCTCCATAAAAATTAAAAATTAACTAGACGCGGTGGCACCTGCCTGTGGTCCCAGCTGCTCCAGAGGCTGAGGTGGGAGGATCACTTCAGCCCGGCACGTGGAGCCTACAGTGAGCTGAAATGGAGCCACCACACTGCAGGCCTGGCGACAGGGTGAGACCTTGTCTCAGAAAAAGAGCAAATGAAGCCTCATTTTAAATTCTGTCTTATCTTTCTTTAACTTTTCATTAAGCAACAGTTCAAACATTCTAAAGGAAAGAGAACAGTATACCAAACCTCTAGGTACCATCATCCCGCCTCGACAATTAGCAACTCACGGCCAGTATTGTTTCAGCTGACTTCTACCGCCCCTAAACTATAAGGACTTAAAAAAATACACCAGTACGATATCTAAAATATTTAACAGTTACTTAGCATGAAAATGCCTGAGGCCTCCTTCCCAAGGTGTGTTAGCGCCTCTCCTGCAGCGCCTGGCCCGGTGGTCCCAATCCCCGGCGGCAGCTGCACACGCCCGGAAGCCAGGGACAGAGGCTGGGTCCCTCTTTTTTCCTGGCGGTGGTGACAGCACCTGCTCGGATCTGGTCGGGCGCCGCCGTCCGGAGCGCCCCGCCCCGCGCAGAGGGAGCCCGCCGGGGGCTGGGGACTCGGGCAGGGAGTCCCTTCCCAAGGGCGCGCACGCCCCGCCCGCCCCACCCACTCCTGCGCCCGCGCTCAGCGCTGCTTGGCTCCGGGTGGTTCCTGTCCTCCCGCGGGTCCGAGGGCGCCGGAAACCCAGAGGCAGCGAAGCAGAGAGGAGTCCCGCCCGTCCCGCTCGCACGGCTCCGGGTCCGGGGTCTGCGCTGGAGCCGCGCGGGGAGAGGCCGTCTCTGCGCCCGCTCCGACCGTCCGAGTCAGCGGCGAGCCGCGCCACCAGCCATGGGCTCCCGCCCGCTCTCGGCTCCCCGGGCGCTGCCGTCGCCGCGGCTGCTGCTGCTGCTGCTGTCTCTGCTGCCAGGTACCCGCACGGGCGTCAGGGCTCCGGAGGGACGCGGGAGTGGGCGCGGGGTCCCAGGCGCTGCGGGTGAGAGCACCGCGCTGGCGAGCGGAGAGGGCGGGCGGGGTCCGGGGACTCGGAACCCGCGCAGACCCGCTCCCGCGCGGCAGCGACTTGGGTGGGGTGGCTTTTTCCCTTTCGGCTTACTCCCCACCCCTAGCCACCAGCAAACCTGGGAGTCACTTGGCGGGCGCTGGTAGGCGCGGGGTGACGGGGAGGTCGGGACCGGCTCCTTCGTCTTGGGCGCAGGTACCGGGGGTTCGCGTCCCCGCGCTGCCGGTCGCCGTGCCCCGCGCACTGACTCCCGAACTGGCGCGCCCAGGCCTCGCGCTCCACCCTCTGCATCCCGCCCACCTCCTCATTTGACCGACAGATGGGGAAACTGTAGCCAGAGAAGACTAAAGACTTGGCCAAGGCCACCTGGGGGAGAGGAGAGTCGCTTCCGGCCTGGGGCTGGAGCCGGCGCGCCAGCCTCTCCTCCTGTCCTCGTCGCCCCGCGCCCCAGGCTGCGTCGCTGTGGGACCTTCCACCAGGGCAGCGCCTCGCGTCTTCTTCCCGCTCTCCAGACTAGCCTGATGGGGGAAGCGGGCCCTGGCCTGGGAGGCTCTTGAGTGCCTGGGAGGGCTGGTGGATCGCGAGCGTCCGGGACCAGGCAGGGCGCAGGGAGTTCCTGGCGGGCGGGCCGGCGGTCTGCTGTGCAGCTGTGCGCCCAGAGCGCTTTCTGCCCTCGGTGCCGAGGCCTCAGCTATTCAGAACGCCACACGTTCTCAACTGAACTCCTGCCTGGGACCTTCCTTGCATTCTGGGGAAGAGGAGGGGGAGAACAGGCAAAAATCCCATTTCAAGACCTGAGGAAGTTGGATTCAACTTCCCAGAGGGTTATCCTTCCACCTCCCCAAGCTGCCCCCAGGTCTGTAAGTGGGAACTGGAAGACAGCTGACTCCGTGTGCCTCACCTGTGCTGGGGTGTGGCTTTGAAACAAAGAGGGGTGCCCAAGGGTTGCAGAGAGGTCAGAGTCATTGATCAGGATGTGAAGACAGCATCAGCATGAGCTGGGGAAGCACACGAGATCACGGGAGCCACATGGTGTCTTGGCTTCTAAGACGGCTGGTGGCCAAACCCCTATGGGATGGAATGCAAGAGAGGCCCAGACACCCAGGCGTTCTCCCAGAGACTTGGGCCTGGGTGACCGTGAGTGGCCCTGCCCCTGGTGGGGGGGGGGGGGCGGCGGCGGCCATCTTTCCATCGTGGAAGCAGAGAGTGGCTGTACCTAGGCAGACAGCATTTGCACCACACGCCCGCCCTGCAGTAACAACCCAGGAAAGGATCGCAAATAGTTGTTGAGCTCTTACCACAGCACCAAGCTGTGCACTTCCTTGTCAACACCCTTTGAAGTGGATACATTTATAATCCTTATTTTGACTAATAAAGACACTGAGGTTCAGAGAGTTTAAGCCACTTGCCTAAGCTCACACAGCTCACAAGTGATTTGTCAGGATTTTCACCAGGTCTGTCCAGCTGCAGAGCCTAGGCTTGCAACCACTGTGCTCACTGAATGTGTGTGACCTGGTAGACTCCTGCCCCTCTTGGGCCTCAGTTTCCCAGTCTGTAACCCACGGGGTAAGACTAGCCTGAAAGTCTAGGGTTCCACAGAGTTCCCCCACAGGTGGAGGGGACCCTGTCGGTAGGCAATGTTGCTGGTGGGCTGGGTGGGGCAGGTTAAGTAATGATTCCCCCATGGACTGACGAGGCTGCTTCCTCCAGTGGCCAGGGCCTCGGAGGCTGAGCACCGTCTCTTTGAGCGGCTGTTTGAAGATTACAATGAGATCATCCGGCCTGTGGCCAACGTGTCTGACCCAGTCATCATCCATTTCGAGGTGTCCATGTCTCAGCTGGTGAAGGTGGTGAGTGCTGGAGCCGCGAGCCGTGGCCATGGGGACCGGGGCTTCTGGAGGAGCCTTTCCCAGAATGAGCCTTGTTTTTGTAATTCTCCTGTCTACTTTAATCCCTCTTTCTAGGATGAAGTAAACCAGATCATGGAGACCAACCTGTGGCTCAAGCAAGTAAGTGACCAGACCCTGGGCATTGCTGCCCCCTGGTGGTGACTGTTTTATTTGCTGTAGGTGAACCAAGTAGGGCCCAAAGACCAGGCTTCAATTCACTTCTGTGGAACCCAGATTGGGGTCCCTGACTGGCAGATCTCTCTCTTCTAAGGCTTGAGGCCACGTGCACTGTCCTACAGTCCCCCTAGAAGGACTGTAGGGCCCAACCCCTCAAGTTCCAGATGGATAGGCTCAGCCTGGAGAAAGACATTCTCCATGTTCACACAACAGGACTGAATGAACCTGAGATTGAAGCCCCGCCCCTGAGCCTGAGGTGGTACTTGAGACAACCTCCTTCTCTCCTTCTTGCTAAAAACTCAGTTGTTTTTTTTCCAGACAGGATCTCGCTCTGTCACCCAGGCTGGAGTGCAGTGGCGCGATCTTGGCTCACTGCAACCTCCGCCGGCAGGGTTCAAGTGATTCTCCTGCCTCAGCCTACCAAGCAGCTGGGACCACAGGCGTGCACCACCATGCCTGGCTAATTTTTGTATTTTTTGCGGAGACAGGGTTTCGCCATGTTGCCCAGGCTGGTCTAGAATGCCTGAGCTCAAGCAATCTGCCCACCTCAGCCTCCCAAAGTGCTGGGATTACAGGCATGAACCACTGCGCCCGGCCCAAAACCTCATTCTTAAGTCAGAATCAGACACTGCTATTGTTGGTAGGGTGTGAGTAGATTTTCCTGTTCAGATTGAGGCCAGGAAATTGCCTTCCACGTTTCCTCCCCAGGGAGGCTGTCCAGACTTGCTAAGAGACATAATGGCCCATTGGCCTGCTGGTGACCCTTCTGCAAGTCTGGCCAGCTGAGCACTCAGCACACACATCCTTCATCCCCAGGAGGTTGGAAAGCCAGATGGGCACAGTGCCCCACCCAGTACCTGATGCCCACGCTCCCTCTGTGGCTGCAGCCTCACCCCTTTCTCCTCTGGTGCTAAGGACTGAGACCCCCACCTTCTGCACCCAGACACCTCCTAGGCCCTGCGGGGATCATGGCTTCTTCCCCTAGAACCTTGCAGAGGCCAGCCTTGCTGAATTTTGGGTTGAAAGAGAGTTCTGTGTTGGAAAACACCCCTGGGAGAGCCATTTAGAGGCTGTAAACAGCAGGCACGTGGACCTGGACCCCGTGCAAGGAGTCCAGGAGGCTCCTCCTGGCACTAGAAGTGGCCAGAGAGAGCTGCAGTAGGTCCTGTTTGGTTGATGAGGGGCGGGGCTTGCTCACAGTCCTGGGGACAGTGGCTCCCCTAGGGCCAGGAGGCAGCCCACAGGCCCAGTCCTGTGGTCTCTCCCCCGCTGCACCCCCAGGAGAAGTTGAGCTGTGTGATCATGGCATGGATGCGGCTTGGCCACATGTAACAGGGGTGGGGAGTCACCAAGATGGGTGGTGCCAGGAGAAGTAAAACCCAACTGATTCTGTGACTGTCCCCTCCCTCCCTGCTTCCTTCCCTGAGATCTGGAATGACTACAAGCTGAAGTGGAACCCCTCGGACTACGGTGGGGCAGAGTTCATGCGTGTCCCTGCCCAGAAGATCTGGAAGCCTGACATTGTGCTGTATAACAAGTAAGGTGCTGGGGGCCCGTGCCCTCTCAGGGCTGTCAGCCTGGGCTCTGGGTCCTTGGCTTTCCTGGTTTAAAACCTGGCCTTCCTTAGCCTTTTCTAAGAGAGTCATCCATTTGTTCATTCAACAGGTATGTATTCAGCAACTACTATATGCCAGGCACCAGAGATACCCGTGAGCCACAGACAGCAGCAGTGTGCTGAGTAGCTTCAAAGCAGGCCATGAGTGGGTGGAGGAGGGCATCGGGGAAAGCTTCAGGGAAGAATTAGCATTTGAAGTGAGTCCTGAAGATCTCAGGACAGGGAGATGGAGCAGAGGAGGGCCCAGGAAGGCAGGAGAGTATGTCATGGGCAGCCGAGGTGACCTCATTGGCTGGACTGTGGGACATAAGGCTGGAAAGATCCATGGGCCAAGGACCAACCATGATGTGTGGAGGGGGAAGGCTGAGATGCTGGGGGCACCTGGAATGTCGCATCTGTTAGCAGTTCTGTGCAAATAGACACGAATGGAGTAAACAGTTCCTCTTCACCTTTTCTTTGGAAGAGAATGAGGGTGTTGGAGAAGTTCGTGGCCTGAGCTGTTTAATCCTAGAGTTCCCAGCCTGCGGACTGGCACGGTTACTAAGGCCAAGGAGCTTTTTTTGAGACTGAATCTTACCCTGTTGCCCAGGCTGGAGTACAGTGGTGCGATCTCAGCTCATGGCAACCTCCGCCTCCTGGGTTCAAGCAGTCCTCCTGCCTCAGCCTCCCAAGTAGCTGAGATTACAGGCACGTGCCACCACGCCTGGGTAATTTTTGCATTTTTTGGTAGAGATGGGTTTTTGCCATGTTGGCCAGGCTGGTCTCGAACTCCTGACCACAAGCAATCTGTCTGCCTTGGCCTCCTAAAGTGCTGAGATTATAGGAGTGAGCCACCGTGCCTGGCCCCAGTGAGCTCTTTAAGAATATAGGTGCTTGGCCAGGCACGGTGGCTCACGCCTGTAATCCCAGCACTTTGGGAGGCCTTGATGGGTGGATCACCTGGGGACAGAAGTTCAAGACCAGCCTGGCCAACATACCAAAATCCTGTCTTTACTAAAAATACAAAAAAATGAGCCAGACATGGTGGCACGCACCTGTAATCCCAGCCACTCCAGAGACTGAGGCAGGAGAATCACTTGAACCTTGGAGGTGGAAGCTGCAGTGAGTTGAGATCACGCCGCTGCACTCCAGCCTGGGCGCAGTGAAAAAAATACAGGCGCCTACACTCAAAATATTTTCCTCTTTGTTCCTCACTGTCTTTTCTAAAGCTAATAAATATTACATTGTCCAAACAATCTCTACACCTGACCCCAGGTCCCGCCCCACAGAAACAGAGTCCGTGGGTCTGGGTGGGCCTAGGAATGGGTATTTTCACAAAGCTGTCCTGGGGGCTGTGTGACCAGTTTGCTGTGGGGATCCCTGATCTGGCCCGTCCCTGACATTTCACAAATCAAAACAGAGACCCAGAGTGGGCGTGTGGCACAGCCAGGCCTGGGGTGGTCTCCGCCATTCACTGTGGCTGTGGGGCCACTGTGGGCAGTGGATGCAGGGGGCTGATGCTGTGATCAGGGGGCTGAGCTGGGCACCCCAGCCTGTCTCCGCCTGTGTCCTCAAACCTCTACTCTCCCAGCAGCAAACCTGCCATAAGACAGTTACCCTGTTACACAGTGCACCCTCCAGGCCTCCTCCCACTGGGGAAAGGTCTGGGCCTTGGAGAAAGGATTGATGGCCCCCCAAGTATGTCAAGTGGGGTTCCCATGTACAGGGTAGGGCAAGCTTTCTGGACCCTGTGCTCCCAGCCCGTCTGGGTGGCTGCATCCAGGTCGCAATTGGAAAGGATGAGTCTAGAACTACAAAGACATCCCTGGCTCCTGCCGTCTAGGGAAGCTGCTCTGGCCGGTCCCTCACAGGGGCCACTTCCAGTCTCCTCTGGATCCGGAACACGCATCTTCCCGCCGCTTTTGGGAGGCCTGTCCTCTTTTTCTCTTGCAAAGGTTCTTCCTTTGCCAGGCTGGTCCTGCTCATCATCGCACCTCCAAAACGCCCTTTTTTTCTTTAAATCCACAAAAAACTGATACTTTCCACCTTTAAGCTCTTTCATTGGACTGACATAAATTTTAAGTGATATTATACAGTGTGCTCGTTAGTTCTCTAGGTATTGAAGAATATCATTTTTGTACCTGTGCTCTATTTTTAGATAAACATTTAAACATTTTTCAGCAAAACACTTCATGTAGAATTAGTCTCTTCTGATTTCAATGACTAAAAATATGTTTAGGTTTTTATGCCATATCAGTACAAAATAATGTTTTCTATTAGTATGAGTAGTTGTAACAATTAGCGTCAGGACTGGAGATGCTGTGTTTTACGCTGAATCTTACTTTCTGGTCTCTGGCAAAACCAAAAGGGGGTCTTAACTCACTGCAAAGACAATCCATGTTTAATTTACTATTTTCCCAAGGAAACACGACACTTATAAATATGGTGTGTGTGTGTTTGTTCTTTCGAGATGAAGCCTTGCTCTATCACCTAGGCTGGAGCCCAGTGGTGCAACCTCGACTCACTGCAACCTCTGCCTCCCAGGTTCAAGCAGTTTTCTGCCTCAGTCTCCCAAGTAGCTGGGATTACAGGCGCCCACCACCACACCCAGCTAATTTGTGTGTTTTTCGTAGAGACAGGGTTTCACCATCTTGGCCAGGCTGGTCTTGAACTCCTGACCTCGTGATCCACCCTCCTCGGCCTCCCAAAGTGCTGGGATTACAAATGTGAGCCCCTGCGCCTGGCCAAATATGTTATTTCTATATAATTTGTATTTGTAAGCTGGTCGTCAAAGAACTGGGGCACAATATAAACTTAACTGGCTTGCAGATTATTTTTTCTTACACTGTGAATTGTCATAGGAATCGCATGGTTCAAATGCTCTTAAGGGAAGTGGGCAGGGTGTAGAGAATTTTTGTGAAGCTAGAATTAAGAAAATGAGCCCAAATTTTAATCTTATGTTTTGGGTTTTACAGCCATTTTCTTGCTGGCAATCTTGAGTGAACAGCTGGAGTACTACAGGATGTATGGTTTTAGCAATAACGAGAGGCACAGTGAAATGTTTCAAATTGGAGTGGAGAGGAAAAAATATCATAAGGAATCTCCTTGAAATCAGAAGCTGAAAATAACAGAGAAAATCATCCAACTCATTTTCTCTCTCTTCTCCTAGTTAGACCTTCAGTTGCTCAGGATTGACCCTCTGTTAAGGATTTCTCTTCATTTTTTAACACAATACCAAAATTTCTCCTATGATATTTTGTTTTCTACAGTTCATTTGCTGATAAAGTCCTCAAAATGTTCATGGACACTGTATACTCTGCGTTCTCTGAAGTTTGTAATTCATTGTAACCTTTTCAGAGAGTACTTTTAGGAAACGTGGCTAGGTGTAAAATTCTTGGTTTCTCTAATCCTTCCATGAAAAAGAATTTTTTTTCAGGCAGAGCCTTGCTGTGTTGGCTAGGCTGGAGTGAAGTGGCATGATTTTGGCTCACTCCCAGTTAGAGGCAGAGATTCCACTATTCTCCCACCTCAGCCTCCCTAGTAGCTGGGCTTACAGGTGCATACCACCATGCCTGACTAATTTTTTATATTTTTAGTAGAGACGGGGTTTGACCGTGTTGGCCAGGCTGGTCTCGAACTCCTGACCTCAAGTGATCTGCCTGCCTCGGCCTCCCAAAATGCTGGGATTACAGGTGTAAGCCCCCATGTCTGGCCTGCTTGTTCTTATGTTTCCTCTGGTTTTATTTCTAAAAATTTTTTTTCTTTTTCCTAATTCTTTAAATTCTACTAGTTCTTTATACATTCTGTCATTTCACCAAATTATCCCTTATCTTTTCTGATTTCTGTTGCTCTTTCACAGTTTCTAAAAATTTCTTAGTTTCTTTTCACTTCATTTGTAATATCAGATTATTATCATCTGCTTCGTCTGCTTGATGGCTCTGTTTTTGTAGCTGCTGTTACCTGCGTGTGTGTTACTCAGTTACTTGTTTTTGTATTTTTCTTACAATATGTCTTCATAAGGCTCCGTTGCTCTTGTTGAAATAGATGGCCTTGCTGTGCCTTTACAGCAAGTTCCTGGAGGGAATGGGAGAAGATGGGTGGCTACCGGGAGGTGACACTGGTCTCTGCATGGTCACCTCCACAGTCTCCATAGTCCTGACACTGTGGAGTGCTCAGTCATGGCACCTCCACTAGCTGCCACCTCTGGATGCTGACCTCAGTTTCTGAACCTTCTTTGTCCTCTCACCCACGTTTTCTTACTCCATTGAGTCTGGATCCTACCAAAAGCAGCCTTTTCTCTGAGTGGGTCCCTGTCCTCTGGCAGGGAGGTTTTGGGAGGCATTTCTGACTTCCTCAAGAGCCCACGCCAGCCCTGACCGACCTCTGCAGACCATAAGTGGATTCCCATGGGCTTTTTTATTCTTGCCCATAAAGTGGAACCTGTGGAGCCCTCTCTGTTTCATTGTTCCCCTTGCTGAAGATTCAGCGCAGAGTGCGGTCCTCATCTTTTGAGGGGCAGCCACTTCTTGGAGATTTCTGTGTCTGGCACTCTTAGGCTTTTAGGACATGAGAACCCTTCTTTATTTTCCCCTGGCTGCCTCTGCCCAGCAGTGAATCGCACAGCAGAGGTGGGAGGGAGCTGAGCAGTGTACTGCCAAACCATGTGAGGCAATTAAAAACATGACCCAAAGTGAGCGTGGGTGCAAATGGTCAGCGAAGGTACCACTGCCAAACGGGGCATTTAAGAACAGAAGTGGATTCAGTGGGTCCCACAGGTCCTGCTGGTGGTGCTGGTCTGACCCCACACCCTCAGACCCCAAGGTGCTGCATCACCTGACTTTGTTGATGATGTGATCAGATTTGTTATTTTGCTGTCACCCTAGTTGCCCTATTTTTCTAAAGAAATTTAGAGAGATTTTAAAAAGCCGTGCCACCATGATCTTTCTCAGAGCCCTCACCACCCCACCCCCAACTTCTGTTCTTAAATGCCCCCTGTATGGCAGTGGTACCTCAGATGATCCTTTGCTCCCATGCTACCTTTTCTAAATGCCTCACATTGGCAGTACGTTGCTCCAACCCCTCCCACCTCTGCTGTCCCTTGTTGCCAGCTGTCTCTGGGTGTGATATTTATTTAAATATTTATTTATTTAGATAGAATCTCACTGTGTCACCCAGGCTGGAGTGCAGTGGCACCATCTCAGCTCACTGCAACTTCCGCCTCCTGGGTTCAAGCAATTCTCCTGTCTCAGCCTCCCGAGTAGCTGGGATTACAGGCGCACGGCACCACGCCCAGCTAATTTTTGTATTTTTAGTAGAGATGGGATTTCGTCATATTGACCAGGCTGGTCTCGAACTCCTGACCTCAGATGATCCGCCCACCTCGGCCTTCCAAAGTGATGGAATTACAGGCGTGAGCCACTGCTCCCGACTTTCATTTATTTTTTGGTCATGTGTTAGGTCAACAAATATTTACCAAGTGCCCTGTATGTGGCCGGTGCTGTGCCAGACCCCAGTCCCCAGCTGGGTCTGCGTGTTCTCTGTCTTCTGTTAGCAGAGATATGACTGTCAACATGGCCTCAGGCAAAACACAGGCCTTCTGATCTAGGCAGACACACCCCAGGGGTGCTGCGGGCAGCAGCTGCAGTGACCAGGATCCCCAGAAATGAGCCTCAGCCAAGCGCAGCTAACCTGAAGTGTCTGTTCTCTGGGCACGTGCACACATTTCCGTGTCTCCTTACTTGGGGACCCAAGTTCTGAATGGCCAAGGTTCTGCCACAAACTCTCTGTGGGGTCTCGAGCAAATCAATACTGTCCTCTGAGCCTCAGTTTTCTGTTTGGCAAAATGAAGACACTGGACTAGAGCAGGGGCTAGCAAATGTTTTCTCTAAAGGGCCAGAGAATAAGTATTTTAGGCGTCGTGGATCGTAAAGTTGTGGTCACAGCTATTCCCCTCTGACCTCGGAGCTCAATAGCAGCCATAGGTACTAGACAAGAAAAGGCAATGCGTTCTTCCCCCCACATTTTCTTTATAGAACTAGGGCCACAGCTTCCCAACCCCTGGACTAGACCCTGGGCCCTGAGGCTCCCTTGCCACTCTGACATTCTGTTGATCCAGGATGCTGTGAGGCATTGGTTCAGGCGGGCTTTGCCTTCCCGAGGGTCTTTCCAACCTTCTGCTTAGCCCAGGGCTCTCCGGGGCCCTCCATGCTGAACACAGGCGGAGTCCACCTGGGGGGGTGTGGATATGCACCTCCACCCCACCTCTCCCTTTTTCCTGGAGCCGGGAACTCTCTTGTATGGAATTAAGGGCCTGGTGGGAGTGAAGTGGGGGCTAAGGATGTATAAACTCAGCAGGGCGCCTTTGGGGGCGAGCCAGCCGACCAGAGGAAAGGTAGATAGTGGCTTTGGCATTGAGCCTTCATGGGTGATGATTGTCCTGCTCAACCGAGACCCAGGAGAGACTAGCAAGGAAGAAGGACGCGCTCCAGAACAATCCCCTTGTGCCTTCACGGGCTCCCATCCAATACAAGCAGCACAAGGATTCCCTCAATGTTTAGGCTTTGTCATTCTCTTCAGCTCTTCAGGTACAAGGCAAAGGAGTATGGTGGTTGCTCCCTTTGAAGGTGTAGATGCCTTCATAAGGCTAAGAACCTCAATAGGGCTGATCCGAGGAATGTGTCAGGGCCTCCGGGGCAGGCACGCTGTTGTGGAAGCAACCCGCCTTGCTCTCAGCTGGCCTCATCTGGCCATCGCAGACGGAATGCCCACTGCACAACTCAGCGGGGACCATCAGTGGACCTTCTGTCGGACAAACGAACAAGGCCATTCCTAGAAAAATGTACATTTCTAAGGCAGGGCAGTGGCTCAAGCCTATAATCTCAGCACTTTGGGAGGCTGAGGTGGGCGGCTCAGTCAAGGTCAGGAGTTCGAGACCAGCCTGGCCAATGTGACGAAACTCCATCTCTACTAAAAATACAAAAAGTAGCTGGGTGTCATGGCACATGCCTGTGATTCCAGCTGCTCGGGAGGCCGAGGCAGGAGACTCGCTTGAACCCAGGAGGCAGAGGTTGTAGCAAGCTGAAATCACTCTACTGCACTTTAGTCTGGACAACAGAATGAGACTCCATCTCAAAAAAGAGAAAGAAAGAAAGAAAAATGTGTATTTCTATGTGAATATAAAGTCAGGGTACACATAGTGAAAAGGAAGGGAGAAGAAACATGGGTGGAAAATGGGGACGTATAGTGACACTGAAAGTGAAGAAACCTATTATTGTTAATTTGAAAGGCTCGAGGAAGCAAAAACCATGATTACTGTAAAACAGTGCTGGGAAGAACAGCGGGGAGGGGTGGGCAGTACGAGGAGTGGTCCAGTCAGGATCCAGAGAGAGGGTTTAGATATCATAAACCCATCTAAAGAGGTTCGATTTAATGGGAGTGGGCTCCCATGGGTGGTCTGTGCTGCCCCTTCCAGCTCCACAGTCTCATTTCACACGTATTTTAGGTGCCCAGTGCAGACTGAATGAGGAGAGGTCCAAAGCTCAGGGATCCTGGGTGGCAAATAGTCCTAAAGGTTGCTTCCGCACCAGTCTCCAGGAGGATAACCTTCATCCCATTTCTTTAACTAAAGGGGGAAAGGCCAGGCGCGGTGGCTCACACCTGTAATCCCAGCACTTTAGGAGGCCGAGATGGGAAGATCACAAGGTCAGGTGTTCGAGACCAGCCTGGTCAACATGATGAAACCCCGCCTGTACTAAAAATACAAAACTTAGCCAGGCATGGTGGTGGGTGCCTGTAATCCCAGCTACTTGGGAGGCTGAGACAGGAGAACTGCTTGAAATTGGAAGGCAGAGGTTGCAGTGAGCTGAGATAGTGCCCCTGCGCTCCAGCCTGGGCAATGAGCGAAACTCTGCCTCTAAATAAATAAATAGATAAAAATAAAAAATAAAGTGGGAAAAACCCTCTTTGGGGGTTTGGGAGTCTCTGTTTACGTATCAGTTTGGGAGCTGTGTTGTGGGATGAACTGTTGACATGCCCTGGGGGCTGATCAATGTCTCAGATTGTTGTTGGGGATGGAGCCTGGGCCTCAGTATCCCCACTGGTAAATGGGCCTGGGAATCAGGTGACGGTTTATGGCAATTTCAGCTCTCATCCTCCGCTGCCTTCCAAATCATTAACGTGAGAAGCTGGACGAGATGACCACTGCATGACCAAGTGTTGATGGCCCTGTGTCACGGTGCCCCTCCTTGTCATGCCCAAGTGTTGATGGCCCTGTGTCACGGTGCCCCTGCTTGTCATGCCCAAGTGTTGATGGCCCTGTGTCACGGTGACCCTCCTTGTCTTTGCAGTGCTGTTGGGGATTTCCAGGTGGACGACAAGACCAAAGCCTTACTCAAGTACACTGGGGAGGTGACGTGGATACCTCCGGCCATCTTCAAGAGCTCATGCAAAATTGACGTGATCTACTTCCTGTTTGATTACCAAAACCACACCATGAAGTTCGGTTCCTGGTCTTACGACAAGGCGAAAATCGATCTGGTCCTGATCGGCTCCTCCATGAACCTCAAGGACTACTGGGAGAGCGGCGAGTGGGCCATCATCAAAGCCCCGGGCTACAAGCACGACATCAAGTACAACTGCTGCGAGGAGATCTACCCCGACATCACGTACTCGCTGTACATCCGGCGGCTGCCGCTGTTCTACACCATCAACCTCATCATCCCCTGCCTGCTCATCTCCTTCCTCACGGTGCTCGTCTTCTACCTGCCCTCCGACTGCGGCGAGAAGGTGACCCTGTGCATTTCCGTCCTCCTCTCCCTGACGGTGTTTCTCCTGGTCATCACTGAGACCATCCCCTCCACCTCGCTAGTCATCCCCCTGATCGGAGAGTACCTCCTGTTCACCATGATCTTCGTCACCTTGTCCATCGTCATCACCGTCTTCGTGCTCAACGTGCACTACAGAACCCCGACGACACACACGATGCCCTCCTGGGTGAAGACCGTGTTCTTGAGGCTGCTCCCCAGGGTCATGTTCATGACCAGGCCAAGCAGCAACGAGGGCAGCGCTCAGAAGCCGAGGCCCCTGTACGGCGCCGAGCTCTCAAATCTGAATTGCTTCAGCCATGCAGAGGGCAAAGGCTGCAAGGACGGCTGCCCCTGCCAGGACGGGGTGTGCAGCTACTGCCGCCACCGCAGGATCAAAATCTCCAATTTCAGTGCCAACCTCACGAGAAGCTCCAGTTCTGAATCGGTGGACGCTGTGCTGTCGCTCTCTGCTTTGTCACCAGAAATCAAAGAAGCCATCCAAAGTGTCAAGTATATTGCTGAAAATATGAAGGCACAAGACAAAGCCAAAGAGGTAAGGATGTGGCTATCATTATGTTGGCCATTCATTCATCATTCAGCAGACATTCATGGGTTCTTCGTGGGGCAAGGCTTAGGGTAGGGGTTAAGAAATTAGACTCCAGGGTCAGTGGCCTGTGGTAAGACCCATTATATGTACTTGGGTAAGTTGCCTTAACTCTCTGAGCCTGTTTTCTCATCTGTAAAATGGGACAATAAAGCTCGCAGTATGTGGCACCCTGAAGCAGGCTGCACCATGAAAACACCTGATGCCGGGAGAGCAGATTAGAGGCTGGGAAGGGGCATGGGCCAGATGACCTCCAGTGAGTATTGGTTAACTGAGGTTAGTGTTTTATTTTTACTTTATTTTAATTAATTAATTAATTTATTTATTGAGACACAGTCTCACTCTGTTGTCAGGCTAGAGTGCAGTGGTGCAATCTCGACTCGCTGCAACCTCCGCCTGCTGGGTTCAAGTGATTCTCCTGCCTCAGCCTCCTGAGTAGCTGGGACTACAGGCATGAGCCCCGTGCCCAGCTAATTTTTCTATTTTTAGTAGTGAAGGAGTTTCACCATGTTGGCCAGGATGGTCTCGATCTCTGACCTTGTGATCCACCCGCCTCGGCCTCCCAAAGTGCTGGGATTACAGGCTTGAGCCACCATGCCTGGCCAATTTTTATTTATTTATTTTTGAGACAGGGTCCTGCTCTGTTGCCCAGGCCGGAGTGCAGTGGCATAGTCTTAGCTCACTGTAGCCTCCACCTCCGGGATCAAGTGATTCTCCCACCTCAGTTTCCCGAGTAGCTTGACCTGCAGGTGCCCCACCACCATGCCCTAATTTTTTACATTTTTTTGTAGCAATGGGGTTTTGCTATGTTGCCCATACTGGTCTTAGACTCCTTGACTCAAACAGTCTGCTCACCTTAGTCTCCCAAAATGCTGGGATTACAGGCATGAGCTGGCCTTTATTTTTACTTTCTAATTGCACATATGTTCTCGTTGAGGAAGAATTTACATGGAGTAAAGTGCACACCTCTTCAGTGAACATCTCAATGAAATTTTACATCATGTGTACACCCATGTAACCATGATCCAGGTAAAGATATAGAACACTCCCAGTGCCCCAGAAAGCTCCCCAGCGAACATGCCAGTCAGTATCTTCCTTCCTGCTTCATGCCCACCATCCTGGCTTGCGCTCAGTGGCTCACAACTATAATCCCAGCACTTTAGGAGGCTGAGGCAGGTGGATGGCTTAAGATCATGAGTTCGAGACCAGCCTGGGAAATATGGTGAAACCCCATCTCTAACAGAAATACAAAAATTAGCCAGGCATGGTGGCATGTGCCTGTAGTCCCACCTACCCAGGAGGCTGAGATGGGAGGCTCACTGGAGCCCAGGAAGTCGAGGTTACAATGAGCCATGATCATGCCACTGCACTTTAGCCTGGGTGACAGAGTGAGGTTAATTAATTTTAAAAAGAACCAGTATCCTGACTTCTTTGATATTGATTAGTTTTACCTAGTCTTTTTTTTTTTTAGAGGGAGTTTTGCTCTGTCACCCAGGCCAGACAGTGGTACAATTTCTGCTTACTGCAACCTCTGCCTCCCAGGTTCAAGCGATTCTCCTGCCTCAGACTCCCAAGTAGTTAGGATTACAAGCATGTGTGACCACACCCAGCTATTTTTAGTAGAGATGGGGTTTTGCCATGTTGGCCAGGCTGGTCTTGAACTTCTGTCCTCAGGTGATCCGCCCATCAGGACTCTCAAAGTGCTGGGATTACAGGTGTGAGCCACTGCGCCTGGCCAGTTTTACCTATTCTTGAGCTTCATATAAATGGAATCACATAGTATATAAACTCTTACGTGTCTGACTCTGTTCATTAAACATAATATCTTGAAGTTTATTTTGTTTCTGTTTCTTTGTTATTAGTGTGTAATACTCCACAATATGACTGTAATACTATCTTCTGTTTATTTGTTTTACATTTTTTGGACATTTAGTTATTTCTAACTTGAGACTATTATGAATAAAACTGCTACAAACATTTATGACTTTTGGTGAATGTACGTGCTCATTTCCCCTGGGTCTATACCTAGGAGTGGAATTGCTGGATCATTGGCCTCAGCCTCCCAAGTAGCTGGGACGACAGGCGCGTGCCACCACACCCAGCTACATCTTGTATTTTTAGTAGAGAGGGGGTTTCACCATGTTGGCCAGGATGGTCTTGATCTCTTGACCTTGTGATCCACCTGCCTTGGACTCCCAAAGTGCTGGGATTACAGGTGTGAGCCACCGCGCCCAACCTTATTATTATTTTTTTTTTTAGATGGAGTTTCACTCTTGTTGCCCAGGCTGGAGTGCAGTGGTGTGATCTCGGCTCACCGCAACCTCTGCCTTCCGGGTTCCAGCGACTCTCCTGCCTTAGCCTCCAATTACAGGCATGTGCCACCACACCTGGCCAATTTTGTATTTTTTAATAGAGACAGGGTTTGACTATGTTGGTCAGGCTGGTCTCAAACTCCTGAACTCAGTTGATCCATGCGCTTCAGCCTCCCAAAGTGCTGGGATTACAGGCATGAGCCACCGTGCCCGGCCCATTTTTTTGACTGAACTTACTTCTGTTTTCTCCATAAATCTTGTGCTTGAACTTAAGAACGGGGAACTTATGTCGAGTACTAAGAATAGGAAAGATTTACACTAAATAATGTCATGTGCCTGGTTATTCCATGACTATACCACCAAGGTTACCAGGATCACACTCAACGACTTTATGAGAAGCTCTGCTTTAAAATTCAGTGTCTCTGCCTTAAGTTGTTTATCAGCAAGGAGCTAATTACCAGATAACTTTATCTCTTGACCCACTGTAGGTAATTAATATTGATAAGGTATGTCCATTTCATTGTAATGGAGCCTCTTTTCTTCAGCTGTGGTGGGCATACCACAGTGGCTGGGACAGTGGGGAGACAGCCACAGCCGCCCCTACCCCCTCACCCCTACTCATCAGAGCAACTGCGAGCACGTCTTGTGACCGTAATGGTGCAAAACCTCCAGCTAATCCCAGTAATTTAGCCGAAGAGTCAGGCATTTCTTTAAATTCAGTTGAAGTGGTTGTTGGACATCATAAGCAATTACAAGTAAATGATCAGTGAAAATCTATTTATCTAATACTGGTAATTTTGCCAACATTCTCTATCCTTTACCTGCTTTAAAAATAATTTCTTAGGCCGGGCGCGGTGGCTCATGCCTGTAATCCCAGCACTTTGGGAGGCCGAGGCGGGTGGATCACGAGGTCAAGATATCGAGACCATCCTGGTCAACAAGGTGAAACCCCGCCTCTACTAAAACTACAAAAAATTAGCTGGGCATGGTGGTGCATGCCTGTAATCCCAGCTACTCAGGAGGCTGAGGCAGGAGAATTGCCTGAACCCAGGAGGCGGAGGTTGCGGTGAGCCGAGATCACGCCATTGCACTCCAGCCTGGGTAACAAGAGCGAAACTCCGTCTCAAAAAATAATAATAATAATAATAATTTCTTTACTAAAGGTTGGGATCTAAGTACCCATACTCTAGCCTCCTTTGTCAGGCTATTAGAAATTACTTTTATTCTAAAAATTATTTATTAGATACCATACAAGGAGTTAGTTTCAGAAGGGCCTAAGGCACAGAGACAGACATATAAAAAACTTACAATTAAAAAAGAGGTCACAAACTTAAATACAAGGCAGGTAGATTGGTGAAATGGCCTGAGTGCAGCGATAGGGCGTGGTGGGGTCTGTGGCAAACTGACGGCACATGGTCCGTCTCAAGGGGCAGCTACTGCTCACCTCTGGTCATGTTTCCACATGGGCATGTGAGCCCATTATTGCTGGATCTTGCAGTTTCTTTTTCAGAGAAGGCAGAAATCTGGCCATCAAGCCACCAGACCATCTAGGAGAAAGCAGCAAGTGTTAGAGTCAAGGTGCCAACTCAGGGCTCCCAGGGGAAAGTCGAGCTGCCGGAAGGATTCCCTCTTTCCGTGAGTGACTGACACTGCTGTTTACACAAAGCGTTTCAGAGATATGTTAATTTCCTGCATCTCTGGCTCCAGCTTGGCCGGTTTTAACAGTCCCTGGCTCTGAGGAGCCTAGACTGAAGCCTAGGCTGTTTTCCCAGAGCATCTCCTGAGGGCGCTGGGAGCCTGTGAATGACTGTCCCTGGACACGCTCACTGGCTCCTAAGGTTGGGGAAGTGTTCAGCCTTCCCTGGCTGTTCTTGTTTTAAAAAAATTGTTCACACCAAGAAGCAGCTTCTTCCCTGCTTCTCGAATCTCCGCCTGGTTCAGCCCGCCTGCCTCCACTCCAGCCTCCACCGTGTCCATCATGGTGACCCAGGAGTCCAAAGGGTGTCCACTTCTGGCCCCTGGGCCTTCAGCAGCCGCTCATACACAAGTGGGCCTGGTGCCCGCATCAGCTCCTCCAGCTTCTCCTGAGTGGGCAGCAGTGGCTTCCAGGGTGGCCTAGGTGGAGGCTGTGGCGGGGCCAGCGGCATGGGCATGGACGGCATCACTGCCATCAGAGTTAACCAGAGCCTGCTGAGGCCCCTTAACCTGGAGGTGGACCCCAGCATCCAGGCTGTGCACACCCAGAAGAAAGAGCAGATCAAGACCCTCAACAACAAGTTTGCCTCCTTCATCGACTAGGTGCAGTTCCTGGAGCAGCGGAACGAGGTGCTGGAGACCAAGTGGAGCCTCCTGCCGCAGCAGAAGACGGCTCAGAGCAACGCGGACAACACGTTAGAGAGCCACATCAGCCACCTTCGCGGCAGCTGGAGACTCTGGGCCAGGGGAAGCTGAGGCTGGAGGCGGAGCTTGGCAACAGGCAGGCGCGGATGGGGAGCTTCAAGAACAAGTAGGAAGATGAGGTCGATAAGTGAACAGAGATGGAGAATGAGTTTGCCCTCATGGAGAAGGATGCGGATGGAGCTTCCATAAACAAGGGGGATGGAGAATGAGTTTGCCCTCATGGAGAAGGATGCGGATGGAGCTTCCATAAACAAGGGGGAGCTGGAGTCTCCCGGAAGGGCTGCCTGACGATACTGACTTCCTCAGGCAGCTGTGTGACGAGGGGACCCGGGAGCTGCAGTCCCGATCTCAGGCATGTCTGTGGTGCTGTCCACGGACAACAGCCACTCCCTGGACATGGACAGCGTCATCGCTGAGGTCAAGGCACACAAGGACATCACCAACCTCAGCTGGGCAGAGGCTGAGAGCCTGCACTAGATCAAGTATGAGGAGCTGCAGACGCTGGCTGGGAAGCACGGGATGACCCGCCGCGTGCAAAGACTGAGATCTCCGAGAGGAACCAGGACATCAGCAGCTCCAAGCTGAGACTGAGGGTCTCAAAGGCCAGAGGGCTTCCCTGAAGCCATCATCAAGGATGCTGAGCAGCGCAGGGAGCTGGCCATTAAGGATGCCAACGCCGAGCTGTCCGAGCTGGAGGCCGCCCTGCATCAGGTGAAGCCGTACCTGGCACAGCAGCTGCGTGGGCACCAGGAGCTGATGGATGTCAAGCTGGCCCTGGACATCTAGCTCACCACCTACAACCATAATTTACCTACTAAAGGTTTTGAAGGCCCTTGGTCTTATTTAACCTAAATGTCTAAGTTATAGTCAACGTTAACGGAGAGATGGGTAAGAGGAGGATGGAAGAAATAAGTGGGGAAGGAGTAGCTGCTCCTGACGTCCTGCCAAGTGAACAGCCACAGCCCCTCCCAGCCCACTCGTCCTGTGACTGCCCCAGAGCCTGGGAGGGGGGCCGCTGCGCAGGGGAGCACAGGGAACTAGAGGTGCACCTGAGGCTCCGCCGCAGCCCTCAGCCCACATCGTTCACATTGGCATCCCCATAGGCTCACACTTGGTCTTATTAGTCAGGAGTGTCATTAGCAATAGTACTCTACGTTCAGAGTTAGGACTAGGACTGGGTTCCCAAATTAGAAAACTAGTTAGGGAGCTGGCTTGTGGTCTCACGGAAGCACTCTCTGTTGACAGCCGTGTTGATGGCTGATCTGTACTCAGTGACTGGCACACTGTAGGAGTCGCTGTCTAGGTCTTAGAAGTGGGCACTGATCCTGGCCAGGGTCCTTTGTTTTTTTTTAATTTTTTTGAGACAGAGTCTCGGTGTGTCGTCCAGGCTGGAGTGTAGTGGCATGATCTCCATTCACTGCCATCTCCACCTCCTGGGCTCAAGCGATTCTCCTGCCTCAGCCTCCTGAGTAGCTGGGACCACAGGCACACACCACCACGCCCAGCTAATGTTTGTATTTGTAGTAGAGACATGTTTTCACCATGTTGGCCAGGCTGGTCTCAAACTCCTGACCTCAGGTGATCCGCCCACCTCAGGCTCCCAAAGTGCTGGGATTACGGGCATGAGCCACCACGCCGTGATATTTTGAGCTCATAATTCTGAGGCTGTTCTACTTTTCTTTTTCCTGTTTGGTTGGGAGATAAAGATATAGGTATAGATATGATTTAATTCATTCCAATTGGAGTCTGGCCCTTGATCAAATTGTTTATTAATTTACATGTGTTATAATTACTGTTTTAACAGGGTTACAGTTATGTCCATTTCCCGTTTACTCCTTTTTTATTTCGAACAGATAATGTGCGGCATGTGTTTTATATTTATTCTCTTGTAGCTATTTCTGATTTAAACCCAACTCCCAGTTCCCTTGATCAGTGTCTTATATGTGTCAATATATCTTACACCCATCCACTGTATCTTACACCCATCCACTCTCCTTCCCCTCTTACCTTTCCAAAGACTTAACGGCCTTTGGCCACTCTGGTTATTCCAAGAGCTTCAGTTCAGGATTTTTATGAATGTGCTTATTCATGTTGGCCATTCTTTTTTTAAGTCTACAGTGAACTTTACCAAGTTTACTGATCCTTCACATATATCTTATGGTGTCCCCCGAATTTCTCTTCTTTTTTTAGGAATAAGTTTCCTTTGAAACAGAGCCTTGCTCTGTCACCCATGCTGGAGCACAGTGGTGCAATCACGGCTCACTACAGCCCCAGCTTCCTGGGCTCAAGTGATCCTCCCACCTCAGCCTTCCACGCAGCTGGACTGCAGGTGGGCTCCACCATGCCTGGCTAATTTTTAAATTTTTTTGTAGAGACAGAATCTACATTGCTCAGGCTGTTCTCGAACTCCTGTGATCAAGTGATCCTCCTGCCTTAGACTTCCAAAGTGCTGGGATTACAGGTGTGAGCCACCACTTCCAGCCAATTCCCTTCTTACAGGCATGCCTTCTCAAGAGTCTTTAAGGGTAAACCTTCTGGGGCCTGGAGGCTAAAACATTTATTATGGCTTCACTTTAAAGAGGGAGTTTAGCTGGCTACAAAAACTCTTCAACTAAGGTTAGACACTTCAGCTAGGGTTGAAATTCTCTTCCTTAAATACTTAAATATTGCTCCACGGTCTTTTCACCTGTCACTTTTGAAAGTTTTAAGTTGGTTGGGAATGGTGACTCATGCCTGTACAGTAATCCCAGCATTTTGGGAGGCCAAGGCAGGCGGATCACCTGAGGTCAGGAGTTTGAGACCAGCCTGGCCAACATAGCGAAACCTCGTCTCCACTAAAAATACAAAATTTAGCTGGGCGTGCTGGCAAGGGCCTGTAATCGCAGCTAATTGGGAGGCTGAGACAGGAGAATCGCTTGAACCCAGAAGTTGGAGGTTGCAGTGAGCCAGGATGGTACCACTGCACTCCAGCCTGGGCAACAAGAGCAAGACTCCATCTCAAAAAAAAAAAGTTTTGAGTCTGAGTGTTGGTCCTTTTTGAATAATGGATTCTGCCTCGGAGCTATTTGAATTTTCTATTTGCAGAGAATGTGTCTGGGTAGGGTCTCTCCCAATCTGCGTGGCACTGGTATGAGCCATCTCATTCTGAAGTTGCCGTCTTTAATTCTGAGAGATACCTGCTTCTGATTTCTGTAAAGGGTCCTTCCCACCCCTTCCTTTTCCCTTTCCCTGACCTCCTGCTGCACTGACCTGGACACATCGGCGTCTCTTGTATTGTACATTTCCCATCTCCTCATTACTTTTCACCTCTCCCAGGAGAGTTCCACAGTTTCTCCTCCCACCTCTCTGCTGCTTTCACTCCTGCCAGTTACCCCATCTCCTGAGTTCCGGATCGTAACTTCTCTATTTTTCACACCTGTTATTTCCACTCGGTTCTTCTGTAAAACTGAGTGTTCCTTGGTTTCCAATAGTCTCTGATATCTTATGTTTATTTTAAATCTATGAATTTTATTTTAAATAATTGAGTTGGTATATTTGGGGCCTGTCAACTCACTTTTTCCTGGGGTGTCAGCCACCCTTTCTGAATTGTGTTTGGGGAGGGGCTGAAATCCAGGCTTTCAGATGCTGAGGGTCTACACCGCCACAAACTCAGCTAGATCATCCTTCAGGGGTGCTGCCTTCCCTCCAGATGACCTTGTCCCTCACGGAATGTCTCATCACCTCCCTGGCTTTGATCTCCTCCAAGTCCCTGCTATTGGACTGAAGCTGTTTGGTCTTTGATGTGTGGAACTTCAGTCCTAGCTGAAGTTTTGTATCCAGCTACTGTCTCTTTGAAGTGAGGCTATGTCCAGGCACAGTGGCTCACACCTGTAATCCCAGCACTTTGCCAGGCCAAAGCAGGAGGATTGCATGAGGCCAGGAGTTCAAGACCAGCCTGGCCAACATAGGGAGACCTCATCTCTTAAAATAATAATAATAATAATAAATTAAAATAAAAGTGAGGGGCTGGGCACGGTGGCTCATGCCTGTAATCTCAGCACTTTGGGAGGCTAAGGTGGGTAGATCACTTGAGCCCCAGAGTTCAAGGCCAGCCTGGGCAACATGGCAAAACCCCAACTCTACCAAAATAAATAAATAAAATAAAAGTGAGGCTGCAATAAAATTTTTAGCCGTTTTAAAAAATTTCTTGACAGGGTCTTGCTCTGCCACCCACATTGGAGTGCAGTGGAGCTATCATAGCTCACTGTAGCCTCTAACTCCTGGGCTCAAGCAATCCTCCAACCTCAGCCTCCCAGATAGCTGGGACTACAGGTGTGTGTCACTGCACCCGGCTAATTTTTTTTTCTTGATTTGAAGAGACAGTGTCTCACTGTGTTGCCCAGGCTGGTCTTAAACTCCTGGACTCAAACAGTTTTCCTGCCTTGGCCTCCCAAAGTGCTAGGATTAAAGGTGTGATCCACCACACCTGGCCTTTTTAGCCTTTAGAAGAACATTTATCCATAAACATTCTTAAGAAGGCATGCCAAAGGCCGGGTACGGTGGCTCATGCCTGTAATCCCAGCACTTTGGGAGGCCGAGGCAGGCGGAGCACAAAGTCAAGAGATCGAGACCATCCTGGCCAACATGGTGAAACCCGGTCTCTACTGAAAATACAAAAAAAAATTAGCCGCACTTGGTAGTGCACGCCTGTAATCCCAGCTACTCAAGAGGCTGGAGCGGAAGAATGGCTTGAACTGGGAGGCGGAGGTCTCTGAGCAGAGGTTGTGACATTGCACTGCATTCTGATGACAGAGCAAGACTCCATCTAAAAAAAAAAAAAAAAAAAAAAAAAAAAAAAAAAAAAAAAAAAAAAAAAAAAAAAAAAAGGCATGCCAATAAGAAGAGAAATAAATCAGGGGGCTACAAGGGGGAGGAGGAAAGCCTTGGGCTCCACCAGTCAATGGGCAGCTCAGTTCTCTGCTGTTCCCTTCAGACAGGCTCTGCTGGGCTTGCGAGGGACCCCCTGAACCTGCATCTCTGGGCTGGGAGTGGCAGACTAAAGAGGCAAAGTGGCAGGGGAACAAAGATCTCTCCCTAGTCGTCCCCTCTACCAAGCCCCTCCCCCTGCTCAGGGCTGCCACCCCCAGCCCAGGTAATATTGTCCTGGGTACACCTTCCTGGTTTCTGGGTCTTTAAAGTAGTCTTCTCTTGCTTCTGTGCCAGCTCCCAGTTTGGGCTAGTTCGCCATTTGGCCTAACATTCATCTATTTGTGACTCATCAGAAAATGCACAAAGCTTTAAAGACTTTAGAAGTTAGATATAAGCCAGGCACAGTGGCTCATGCCTGTAATCCAACACTTTGGGAGGTCAAGGCAGGAGGATCACTTGAGCCCAGGAGTTCAAAACCTTCCTGGGCCACTAAGGGAAACCCTGTCTCTACAAATAATTGAAAAATCAGGCCAGGCGTGGTGATTCAAATCTGTAACCCTAGCACTTTGGGAGGCTGAGGTGGGTGGATCACCTGAGGTTGGGAGTTCAAGAGCAGCCTGCCTAACATGATGAAACCCCATCTCTACTAAAAATACAACAAATTAGCCAGGGAGTGGTGGCATGCGCCTGTAATCCCAGCTACTTGGGAGGCTGAGGCACGAGAATCACTTTAACCTGGGAGGCAGAGGTTACAGTGAGCCAAGATTTCGCCACTGCACTCCAGCCTAGGTGACAGAGTGAGACTTCGTCACACACACAAAAAAAGAGAAGTTTAGTGGCATGCACCAGTAGTTCCAGATACTCAGGGAGCTGAGTGGGGAAAATTACTTGAGCCCAGAAAGTCGAGGCTGCAGTAAGCCATGATCGCACCCCTGCACTCCAGCCTAGGCAACAAAGTGAGACCCCTTCTCAAAAAAAAAAAATTGAATATAAAATTTCTGTCCAGCCAGCTATTTTTGCAGCACGATTTATATTCATGTGTAAGACCCAAGTCTCATCTTTCCTCATGAGGCCTGAGTAAGAGTCATTTATAAATCAACATCAGTATCACTAGGCTCTGTTCATTAAGGACTCTGTTCAGACACAACCTGCTGAGGGAGGTGCTGTTCTTATCCCCATTTTACAGATGAGGAAATTGAGGCTAAGAGCAGTCACGGAATTGACCGAGATTCTCACAGCTTGAAAGGAACAGAGCTAGGATTCTAATCAGTTTGTCTCCAAGTCTCTGCTTTTCCACTCCTCTGCCTCCTAGAGCCTTAGGAGGTGGCCAGTAGGGGGTAGGTAAGAATCTCACATCCCAAGGTGTATTTGAAGCACACAGAAACCAGTCTTAGGAATTCAAATAACGTACCTTATGGCAAATATGGCATCATAATTCTAATTTTACCCATGATGATAGTGTTACCAAGAGGACATATTTACTCAAGCTCACAATGGCAACGTAAAATCTTCCTCTCTCAGCCCCATTTCAGTATACTTAAATTAATAAATTACATGCCGCCTCTTTTTTATGTGATTATTGCTTCAAAATCAGCTGATTCATGGTTTCTCTCCTTCTCAATTCAATTATGGCTTCTTTGCTTTCTGAATTGTCTAGGAGTATAATTACCATAAAATTTTCCTTCCTATTTCAAGCCTAAATTGAAGCTGTATTATATACAATTGGTATTGCTTTTCCTCCTACATTTTACATTATTATCAGCAATTATTTCTGACATTCAGCCTGCTCTCTAACTGTACAGTATTCCATTATACTTTGGCCTTACAAGTAAAAATGACTTCTGAGCAAGTGGGCATCATGGAGAGGGCAGTGGGGAAGGAAAGAGTGATGAGGATGGACTTGCCTTGATGTGCTTACCTCATTTTTGGAACAGATATTATAAGGAAATTTATGTTGTTGTTTTTGAGGCAGGGTCTCGCTCTGTTGCCCAGGCTGGAGTGCAGTGGCGTGATCTCAGCTCACTGTAACCTCTGCCTCCTGGGTTCGAGAATTTCTCATTCTCGAACTTCAGCCTCCCAGGTAGCTAGCATTACAGGCATGCACCACCACTCCTGGCCAATTTTTGCATTTTTAGTAGAGACGGGGTTTCACCATGTTGACCAGGCTGGTCTCAAACTCCTGACCTCAGGTGATCTCAGAATCCCAAAGTGCTGGGATTACAGGCCTAAGCCACTGCAGCCAGCCGGAAATTTATATCTACAGCTGGATAAGTAGTACTTTGAAACAATGGTAGATTATGTTGGACTATATTAGCCATTCTAACCAAGGGGCAGAATCCTTCCACGGGAGCCTAAGTAACTAGTTTCACTAACTTTATAAAACTGGAATTCAATTTAGAAAAACTAGGTTATGCATACATTAGGAAACTTCTGATTTGAAACAGATCTAACAAGACAAATCTTTATACCTCTTTCTCTCCTGCATAAAGAGAAACTTGAGAACGGCAGATTTCCTCAGACTATATCAATTAGGGGAAAAAAAAGGCTTATTGCATATTAGAGACAAAATGGCTTCTACTACTGCAACAGATCTATTAAATCTTCAGTACTGAAAATGTATTCATTTTACCTTTCCCTCCACGTTTTTTCTCTCATCACTTTGTTTTGTTTTGCAGATTCAAGATGATTGGAAGTATGTCGCCATGGTGATTGATCGCATTTTTCTGTGGGTTTTCACCCTGGTGTGCATTCTAGGGACAGCCGGGCTGTTTCTGCAACCCCTGATGGCCAGGGAAGACGCATAAGCACTAAGCTGTGTGCCTGCCTGGGAGACTTCCTCACGTCCAGCCTGGAGGAGGCTGCTTCTTAGTAGGAATGTACTTTCTGTTTTCATGCTACCAGCTTTATTTATGGCATTTCAAGATTTACTTATTTTCCAGTTGTCTTGGTTTTTGTCAAAAAAAGCATCATGCAGAAAAAATGTCAAGAGTATTTATTATGGATAAATGAATGTTTAGCCTTCTTAGTATGGTAACGAGATGTCAAAATGTGATTATTCTACGTGATAAGTAATATGCTGTGCTGTGGAACATACATATAAAAATGTTTCCTTTTTTTAGTTGTTGAGACATAACTGGATAGAAAAATGCTGTTCAGAAATATGAAAAGCCATTCAGTTCAGTATCACTACAGATCTCCCAGTGATTTTTCTTAGTTAGCTCATAATCTCTTTGAAGTTTTATACTAATTCAGCAATCCCCCACTGTTACCCATTTCTTACAATGCATTTCTCATTCTTTACTGGGTCTAAAGGCTGTTCTTCCATTTCAGAGAGCTTCAGCTATTTCTCTTGCACAATTCTAAATTATACAATGAGAAGTCATGCCTAGTTATTCATTATTAATAAATTGTCTTAGTACACCATAAACTGGGTGGCTTATAAACAACAGAAATTTATTTCTCAGTTTGGGGGTTTGGGCGGTCCAAAGTCAAGGCATCAGCAAATTTGGTGTCTGGTGAGGGTCCTCTTCCCCAGAGGGTGCCTTCTGGCTATGTCCTCACGTGACCGAAGGGACTAGCTAGCTCTGTGGGGTCTATTTTATAAGGGCACTAACCTCATTCATGAGGGCAGAGCCCCCATGGCCTAATCACCTCTCCAAGGCCCCACCTTCTATCTAAGACAATCACACCCAATTAGCTTTCAACATATGAATTTGGGGAGGACACATTCAGACCACAGCATGAACCTTTAGAACAGGGGTTCTCAGCCTTAGCACTATGGACATTTTGGGCTGGATAAGTACATGCTGGGACAAAGTGGGGGTATCCTAGCAGTACCATGGCCTCTACCCACTAGATGCCAATAACATATCCTGCTTCTTCACCAGTTATGATAACCAAGAATGTCTCCATTGTTAAATGGAGGCATTTTTGCCCCTGTTTGAGAAACATTGCTTTAAACAAATTATTAAGAAAGAGTATCACATACTACACTTCTGAATCTTAACATGATCATTATCACTGACACAGATGATGATTCACAGAGACTGTTTGAATCTTGTCTCACTAGTTATGTTTTTCCTATGCAAAAATAAACTGGACAGAATTGCAGCCCACTCTGACTCATGTTTCAATAAGTCAAAAGGAAGATGTCAATAAAATTTATTTATGTAGGCCGGGTGCGGTGGCTTATGCCTGTAATCCCAGTACTTTGGGAGACAGAGACAGGCAGATCACAGGGTCAGGAGTTCGAGACTAGCCTGACCAATATGGTGAAACCCCGTCTCTACTAAAAATACAAAAAAAAAAAAAAAAAATTAACTGGGCATGGTGGCGTGCGCCTGTAATCCCAGCTACTCTGGAGTCTGAGGCAGGAGAACTGCTTGAACCAGAAGGTGGAGGTTGCAATGAGCCGAGATCGTGCCACTGCTGGGCGACAAAGTGAGACTTTGTCTCAAAAAAAAATTTATTTATGTATAAAAATCTGAAGTAACAGCAATGGGAATGTAAGAAGGGTCAGGGAGTATACAAGCTAAGGTAGCTAGCAATTTAAATTCATCACACCAGGCTTTCACTCATTAAATGGCATTAAACACCTGCCTACAATAAAATGAAAATTAGACAAGGTCTCTTCTGCCTTCCAAAGAGCGTTGGCGTGAACTTAGATAGGTTACTTACTACAAATAAATAAGGTGTTTGTTATCTCAACAGCGAACAGTTCTAAATTGAATGCAAGGTTTCTGTCCGTTTTCTACCTGGTCACGCCTAAAGTGGTGGCATTTAGAGGTGAAATTTAACCATTGTATCTGTGTTACATTATACTATACTGAGTCATGCTGTACTAGTAACAGGCTATTGATTACATCTAAAGGCCCTTGCAACTCTAAGATTCTATTATTGTAAGTGTTAGAATGAAGAAGAGAAAATTGAAATATTACAGGTCTATAACAGTGTGCTTATACCAAATTAGAATACCATCTTTAATCTTGGAAGATTGTTTTCTCACAGAATGCTTTAGACCTGAATATGTTTTTTTATTTATTTTATTTTTTGAGATGGCGTTTCACACTTGTTGCCCAGGCTGGAGTACAATGGTGCAATCTCAGCTCTCTGCAACCTCCACCTCCTGAGCTCCAGCTATTCTCCTGCCTCAGTCTCCTGAGTAGCTGGGACTACAGGCACCCGATACCACACCTGGCTAATTTTTTGCATTTTTAGTAGAAATGGGGTTTCACCATGTTGGCCAGGCCGGTCTCGAACGCCTAACCTCGGGTGATCCACCTGCCTCTGCTTTCCAAAGTGCTGGGATTAGAGGTGTGAGCCATTGTGCCCAGCCCTAAATATGTTCTTCTAAATGGGTTCATGTAATCGTAGTGCACTGACTGTTCTAAGATCATGGATAAAGAGATACTACCACAGTTTACATGGAAGATGGTTCTATTAATCAAGGGAAATGTGGACAAGAGGATTTACATTAATGTTAAGGATATGCTACTGGGTGTCCACAGGAGTTGTCTAATGTATGACTTTACAGTGGAAGGTAAGCTACAAAAATAGTTAACACAATAATTATTCAGTTTAAGCATCTAAATAATAAAGTAAGCCTTAAGGGAGTTCCCAGTTCCTGTTTTTCATTTATTTTAAAAATGTTGGTTATGGAAAAGCAGCATCACATTAAGTAATTATTATATCAAGTAGTCAGCTTTTTAAATATAGCAGTATAATATTAAAGATTAGCTGTTACTCAGTGAGTACAGGGAAGTGTATGTACCTTTACCACATGCAGAAATGTTTTAAAATCAGTCTTCAAATACAGCTGGAATTTTCCAGCACAGTCAAAGGATGAGCTTTACTGTTGATTACAAATTAGTATTCTTCGCCAGGATACAAATACTAGATTTTTCACTAGCACAGTTTGGATAATATTTTGCTGCTATTTTTAGAAGATCAAATGTTATCTCATCAGTTATTCATTCATACAGGCAACTGTTCTAATGGATCATCTATTAACATATATTGAGGTTGGCAACTATTAATCTGTTATAGCTTGCACCAAATTTAACACATAACTTACATTTTCATAATTTTGTAGATGCCATAAGATATATGTGTGATAACTAAATGTATGCTTCAGTCCCTTGGGAGGCTTCACTTATTTGCATTTCCAATATGAACTGGTATTATTATATTTGCCCATTTATAAATTACAGGAGCAAAAAGCCCAAGAGATCCAACAATTGAAACGAAAAGAAAAGTCCACAGAAACATCCGATCAAGAACCTGGGCTATGAATTTCCAATCTTCAACAACCTGTTATGAAAAAAATAAAAACACATTAAACAATTGTAAATTGTGTACATATTTTAAGATACAACAAACACACTGATTCAGACGCCAAACAGTCTCTGCCCCCCGTTACTGCCTCTAACTGGGAAGTGACCCTACACTCAGTTCAGGGACAGACACTAGCCTGATGGTCTATTACAGATATAAGCTTTAAAAGAGACTACAAAATATGTTCACATCAACTTGTAATCTATTACAAGTGGTCTAGTTTGATAGATTTTAAAATAAAAATTGACTACTTGGATATTTTACAATAAACTAAAAAAAATTATTCTTACTATATTCTTGCTACTTATTCTTGCCCAATAGTGTTTACTTATTTTAATACTTTGAGAGACTCTACCCTGGGGTTAATTTCATGCCAAATTAAAAGTTCATTCAGAGGCCAGGTGCAGTGGCTCACGCCTGTAATCACAGCACTTTGGGAGGCAGAGGCGGGTGGATCACTTGAGGTCAGGAGTTCAAAACCAGCCTAACATGGCGAAACCCCGTCCCTACTTAAAATACAAAAAATTAGCCGGGTATGGTGGCGGGTGCCTGTGATCCCAGCCACTCGGGAGGCTGAGGCAGAAGAATCACTTGAACCTGGGAAGTGGAGGTTGTGGTGAGCCAAGATCATGCCACTGCACTCCAGCCTGGGCAACAAGAGCAAAACT